>NC_140781.1:101756347-102001213 GCF_044657685.1 Stegodyphus dumicola | reverse complement strand
ACAAAAAGCACAACTTTCTTTGAAGAGCTGTTTTCAGGAAAGATAGCAGCTCCAGGTTACATTATATTACTTAAACAGGTTATGGTAATAAGCAAACCCACAACCAACCAGTGCCGTTGAAAATCAATCAAAGACAATCTTGACCAGAACTGAGTAGTTAATTTGAGATCAGTGAAGTAACAGAACTGACTGGTGACTTATACTCACCTAATATTCATTACTATTTGCGCAATATAATTTCCACTTTAGTTATGAAACAAGAATTCAAAATTTAGTGATCTGCAGTATAAGATTTTAGTTATAACATTTTAGAATCTAATTTTCCAATATCTGGATAAAAAAGAAGATATATGTGGTTCGAAATTAGAATTTGCTGTTGAAAATCGATAAACTTAATATCCACACAATAGTTTCTCAAAATGTAAAGCAGCAAAATGACGCATTTAGAATTGGTGATTAGACAGCTGTGCTCTCGAAGATGTTATTTAAATCATATACAAAAGCACACAACAGTTATATGCCTATAATGAAAATGAACATTATTACAGACCTTTCAGAAGAGCTCGTATATTTGCAACAAGTAAAAAGAAAATGCACGAAACCGCACTTATCTATTTAGCATTTTGTGAACTACAAAGCACTACGATTTCAAAGTTTACTTCTAGAAAGGATTAGTATTACTTTACCCATATTATTTTCTTGCATATACAACAAACTGCACGTATATAATATATACGCATTAAGAAAAGAAATTGATTTTACTTTTTGGTTTATGTTCGTGAATATGGTATACAAGAAGAGAACGGTTTGCTACAGGAATACAATATTTTTCGAATCTGCTGCTTCATCGATCTACTTATTTTGGAAACAGCTGGTTGCTTAATTAGCCAAAACACGCATTGGGTAAGTGGAAGGATGGTGTTATGGAAGATTTCCTGAGGGAAAATGGTTTGAATTTATGTTAAACAAGAGCAAAACAAGAAAATATCTCCCACATATACTCCGTTCAGTCATTAAAAACAAAAATTTCAGAAGAACTACGATTATTCCGCATTTTCAAGTTGTCGATATTGGTGAGTCCAACACAGACACTAAAAAAGTTTGCATTCAGACAAGCGTACTCATTAAGTAGTTTAAATTGGAGATGAATGCAACTGTTTTTAGTCATAGACCTCTGACAGTATTCATGTCCCTATACGGCAGCCCAATGTTCCGCAAAAGTTTAGTTGAGGGCATCGAAGTGAGCTGTCTACCTACCATGATCTCTTATTCCTCTTCCCAGTCTCCAGTTACATGCTATGGACATCTATTTAATATGTTTCAAATGCTCCTGCTTCATTGCATGCATATATAAATGCTGCTGCTGTGCATGCATATATCTAGGCTTTGCTCGGATATAAAATGACTCCATCTATGTAAAAATATTTTAAAACTTTCGCTTAGAATAAATGTGTTTCACAAAACTGTTGATCAAAAAAATCAAATCAGTTGGTGAAAAGTAGTATTTTAATTTCATAAGAATATGAAGAAATTAGATTGGTGTTTATTCTTGTTCCCAAACTGAATTTACATAATAAGTTGTACTGAATTTATATAATAAGTACGCTACTAAACATACTAGGCTACAAACATACAAATACGGACTCTATTTCTCTAGATCGCAGATAATTTGCAATCGCAAAGTCCCTGAAGGTTTCTGTTGTGGAACATCCATGTCAATAAAAAATGCTTCCAAAGACAAAAATCCGCTTTTTGCATGAGAAAAGATTTGACTACTCCCCACATGCACCCAACGTTTCGAGCAAGAAATCGAATCGTAGAAGAAACTATTATTGTTCAATGTTTTCATTCTGTTGGTATTTTATGCTATTGGCATGCAATAATTCCCTGAAAATGGCATTCATATGTATAACGAAAAAGACAAAATACTTTTCGAATTTATGAATACTAAACTTGCATTAAACGCAGTTTACATTTTAAGCGTTAATCACTTAAAATTTCACTCCGTTTGGAATAATTTAACACAAAACTAAGCAGACTGCTTAGAAGCAAAAAATAATTTTGTATTTTCAGAAAAGCACGAAGCTTAAGAGTTTAAAAAACATAAACGCTATTAATGAGAGAAATTAATGATGAGGTGAAAAAGGGCAACATTTTAGTTGCAAATAAAGGGTTTCTCACGTTTAAATGCTTTCAAACATCAAATGGAAAAGAATTTTGAGCATTTTTTTTTCTAATTTGAAGAGCAGGTTATTTCTAAATAATTCATTAAGTTCTTTCAGACTAATTAAGAATGGAATTATAAACAGTTTACTTATCCTTAATTTTAATTAATTGTTTACTTACATTGTACATTCCTTTGAAAAGAAATTTTATTTCGTAAAAAATGCAAATTAAAATATTCCTGTAGCAACTACTGTAAAGCTACATAATTCTACTGCATTTTAAAATAAAATAGTTTTTACAATTACAATTTTCAAAAAAAAAAAAAAAAAAAAAAAAAAAAAAATTGTAATCCTGTTTAAAAATCGCATATGTATGAGCAAGGTTAATAGAAATAAAAACTTATAAAGTAATTTCGAAAGAGTAGTGACTGTAATAAGTTAAATAATCAAGAATTCTGGTAAATCTTTTCCAAGAGATCGTACATTATATCAAAATTTGAACAAAACCTGGGAAATTTATATTAGATATTAAATTAAAATATATTAATATAAGGTGACAAAATTGGTGACAAAAAAGTCGAAAGAAAAATTTCACTTTCAAAATCGCCCGAAGACTTCACATTATCAAAAACTACAGTATATCAAGTTGGAAGTGCAATCTATCTCCAATCGGAGATGAGTATTCTGTCTGAGGTTTGAAAGAAATAAAAATATTTTGCCTGAAGCTGATTTAATCATCAGATCTAATTAAAATGATTCTTATATATAAACTGAGAATCAAATATTAGCGAAATTATTAAATAAAAATTTAATGATATTTATTTAACTTATGTGAAACAACTTGGAGACGTTCACTCGCAGAGGAACTTGCATTTCTAAGAGCAAATGGCTGAGAAATATTAAATTAAATAAAATTAAACTTTTAAGTCAAACCGGGAAAGTAATAAGCATTTCTTTTTTTTTTTTTTTGGACTCGTTCCAGAAGCTTTCTTGTGGATGCATTTTTTTTTTTTTTTTTTTTTTTTCGCGTCTCTCAGACACGTTTTCTCGACTTGGCATTGTGAATAGCCGTAGACTGGAGAAAAGATGGCCTTTCTTAAAGGAGCAAGGGACTTTTCAATATTCCATCTTGGAGTGCTTTCACTCTTACGGCAGAAATATAATGACTCTGTTGGGCGTCACGACGAAGGCCGTGTAAGATAGCCTGTTTAAAATGACGCTTAAGAGCTTTAGTCATTTCGTTTTAACAAAGGAGTAAAAACGTTTACCTCTCTAACCCCCAAAATTGTCAAGACTTTTATAACTCTCCATAGCTAATGAGGGTTATTTGACTTGTATAACTGTTTCTAAGGGGGGGGGGAGGGACAGAGGACCGTAAATCAGTCCCGTTGCTAACTTCATAAACGAAATTAATTTAAATCATTATCAGATCTATATCTTTCCGATTTTACTGGTATTTCTATAAATATCTCTTCTGATGGTTCACAGCCTTCTTCTAGTGATATGGATAGCAATTAATAAAATAGATATTTAAAATACTATGAAAGTTTAAGTATTATTTTAATATTTTCCTGTCTCTCAAATGACTTTTAAAAGCTGGCTTATTCTGTGTATTTTTATGAAAATGTACATAACTACCTTATTTTTAAATATGAAAACAAATCGGACGGAAAAGGGTTAAACTCGAGCAAAGAAGGAAACTACTTCAAAATAACATTTTAATTACTAGATAATGCACTTTCTTATAAATTGTTTTGTGTTACTGAATAGACAAAACTAGCTATTACTATATTTCTAACTAACGAACTTTTCATCCTATATTATATTTTGATTTCTTGTGACGTAACATGCATTCAGAAGTTTTAACAATTATGCTTCGAAATCTTACTAAAATTACTTAGCTAATCCATGTATACAATGTTATTAAATATCAACAAATTCTGATAATTATTTCTTTACTTCCTAAATGGTTTTTAGGGAAAATGCACGAAAATTAAATCGGGACTCTGGCTTGGGATTTAAATTTCGGGCATAATTTCCTGCATGTTAAATGTGAAAAATAGTCGGGAGTTTACAAGAAGAACTTATATTTTCTTTATATAACTAAAATTAGAAGCGTTCCAAATAATTGAAAATGCAGCTACTTAACAAGCTCGGATTTTGCTGATGAGTTTGTGCGACATATATCGGTAAAGTTCTGGTGAATTTTTTCAGCATTCCATTTTCACAGCCATAATGCCACAAGTTATTGAAATGATAATCCACCTGAAATTTGAATTTGTTTTGTATGAGAAGATAGAAAAAATTAAATATTTTGCTTTTGCAGTTTGGATTAAAGCAATGAGAAAATTCTTAGCTGCTGTTTGGTGCTTGGTAAAGTACGTCGAACTGTAAATTACTCTATATTTTTAAGAGTAATACGTATTTTTTAAACTTATTTACGAAACTTTTCAGACATTTTAATTTCATAACGCACGTATATGACGGGATTAAAATTTCCCTTCAGCATCTTAAAGTACTCTAATTTTTATTATTGATAAAAATGAAATTAGATAACCAGCATTTATAAGGCAATGTCTCCGAGAAGTACTTATCTCGGCTGGCAGCTGATGAAGAGTATTTTGACCATGTCTGCTAATCTGTTTATTGGGTTACATAGAGCTTTTTTCATCTTGTACTTGAAGCCAGTTTGAGTTGAAGTCTGGTCATCATTGCATTCTGGCAGTTTGGTTGATATTTCTATGGGCTGTTTACCAGGCTCAGTCGAATCCATCTGGTTTAGTTAAAA
The DNA here is from genome assembly GCF_044657685.1 of Stegodyphus dumicola. NCBI lineage: Eukaryota > Metazoa > Arthropoda > Arachnida > Araneae > Eresidae > Stegodyphus > Stegodyphus dumicola. The sequence continues at coordinate 101,996,260 of NC_140781.1, read as the reverse complement.
GACAATGTCCCTCGATAAAAACTAGAATAATTTCAGTGTAGCAGCCATATAAGTAGATAACATCGAAACGAATTTTGTTTACAATAATATGTGCTTTTTATTTTAACCAAAAATGATTGCTTCGGAAATCCCCCAGTGTTTGTGAGAAGCTGTTTCATAGATTTGGAGCAGAGGCGAAACTGACGTTAGGAGAGACGAATGGCAATCGAAAGGAATAAATCGCAAGGACTTGAAGTTTGAGTTTGTTCACCCACTCTGCAAAGAAATTTTATTGCCAAGAATCTCGTTAATACACATTTTTAAACTTGCCTTCGTTTTCTTGTCATGATGCATTTTCTTCTCCATGTTGCTTGAAATAATTGAAATTTGTAGCTGTTAAAGACTTATTTTAGAATTTGTCCTAGACGTTAATTGTAATGTTTTGTATGCGATACACAACGTATCAACTCAGACTCTCGTTAACTAAGGGCTTCAACGAAACTAAATCACTCGTATTATCTTTTAATGTTTTTTTCCATAGCAGATAACCATTGTTTCAGTTTTAATGGATTACGTTTTAGTCCTTAGGTTTCTCTGCATTTAGAATTAAAAATTAATTTTTTTTTGCGGTATTAACAAACATAGTAAATGCACACTCAACTGCCTAAAAAAGAACAGAAATTTCAACAAGACCTTTCTACAGAGCGTTTTTTGTCATTTAGTTCGAAGAAGATCTTAAGAGATTCAGTTATAGGTTAGTGGGTAATTGACTTCTTTGGCTTCGGTCCAAAGTATACTTTTTCACTGTCCTTGTGGATTTCTGCAATCTCTCTGCAAAGCATCGACCGGGTTATTAAATAAGTCTTAAAAATTGCTTAGGCATTTCTCTGGGTATTTTGAAAATCATTAATTGGATACACACAAAAATCATTTTTATATGATAACCACTACAGTTTAGTATCCAAGACAAATTTCTGCTCCCTAGTTTATAAGTAACAGGTATTCATAAAGGATGTCAAAAGTCATAAAATTGTACCTTTGAAACTATTAATTGCACATGTTTCTGTTTGATGCCACTGCAGAGGAAATTTTCAAAAATTTTCCTTCATGCTTTCGACTTGCATGCCCCAACGAGTAATTATAAAGCTCAGCAAACAATGTTGAAATCATAAGATAAAAAAGGTTACATGAATGTTGCAATTGTTAAGAGTTCAGTTTCATCTGGGAAAACAGAAGAAATCATCTGCTTCTTCAACAACAAATTGGGGACTTTAAGAAGTCTTGCGTGAGAAACCTGGAGGGCTGTGGACATAACTTTAATGGAAGGGTTTATTTCAAAAACACTGTCTATTACAGCAAAATGAAAGAATCTTCTGCATTTAAAACCCGCATAATAGACGAGTGGCCATAGCAACGTTGAATATATTAATCTGCTATTATCCTCTCTTGTCCAACACAGTTTGCTTTAAGACCAGTGTTTCTTCATCGCAGAATTCATATATCCGAATAGTGCTAAAGTAAATAATGGTAGTAACAATGTTGCACTTAATAAAAAGTAATTTACATACCTTCTATTACATGGTTCATCCATCATATGAAAAAAAAAAGATATTTGTTAAGTTAACACCATAGTCGTAGCACCAAGCCCAAAGATTTTAATTTATGTGTTTATCCAAAAACGCTCAGAAGCTATCTGCCTAAGAGTAGGGTTGCTTTCAGGGAGGATTTTATAATGTAAACTGGCTCGCATCGCTGTTACACACGATTGAAAACTATGAAAAAGCCTATATAGCCAGCCCGTTCACTGGGATTCGAGCCAGGGTCGAGTGTTCAGCTGTCTTATTCACTCAGGCCTCTAGTGGGCCCATGAGCCCACTAGCTGGAGACTTGTCTTTGAGTATCGTCTCAATCTTCCGCGTAGTACGCAGGAGTACTACGTATTCTTAATTTTCAATATCGTTTGAAGGAAAAGTTTTAATAGGAAACTACGTTTAATAAATGTAAGGAAAAACATGATCTCAAGTTGTTCTTGTTTCAGTATAGCAAAGCTGGAGTTTCAAAATACGTTCAAAGTACATTTGATTTGCAGGAGTTTTATATTTTGAGCGGATGAAAAAACATTGGCACACTATTTATCCTCATACGCTGTTACTAAAATAATAAAGATGAAATGTTATTTACTTATGGCGACAGAATTAATAAGAAAATTCTCGAAAAGGATAAAAAGACTAAAAATTCATAAGCTAATCCTAAAAATTTATCCTCGGAGCACAACTCGAGTATCTCATATTTTCATATCTTCCCTCAGTAATGCCTTACTTGTTTGACAAAAGAAAACTGATTACATCTGGAGTTGAAGTAGAAACTGTTGCTAATAAATTTATATTAATCGAGAGTGAGGATTCGTCCCAGTTAACGTACTGACGAAGAAACTTATCCTAACTAATTTTGAAGGAAATGAATGGAAACTACTGAAGCTACTTAATTCACATTATTCATTACAAAACGCTACACACTAGAGTAGTAGTATAGTAGTAAACAGATAAAACTTCATTGCCACACTACATTTGGAAGAGGACAAATAAAACTTTCGCTATGCTAAATTTTGAAGGGAATGGAAGGAAACTACTTAACTCACACTATCATAAAATAATGCTACACAATAAAAGGCATTTAACACAATAGTACAATAGTGAATACATTAAACTTCACTGCTATGTTAAATTTGGGGTTCCTAATGTGTATATCAATTTCCAAATACATAAAATAAACCATACAGCAAACATTCCACGGGCTTCATGTAAAGTGTCATACATTAACAAAAAATATAAAATTAGGAAATGAAATTCAATCTGCATCAAAGAAAAAAATGATTCTGTACCAGCCAGCAATTGATCATACCAACCTAATGATGCTCAATAACGTTGCTCAAACGTCACGCACCGCTTCCAGTAGCAGATGGCGCTCGTATAGTTTCGTTTTTGGCATACAGAATCCATGAGAAGTGAATGATCCAGTAGGAGAAAAACGAAACAAACAGAACTCGCCACTTAACGCAATCTTTAAAAGAAACATAATTTAGGACAAGTGTATCAAAATCTAATATTCTCGAGGTAAATGTCATTGTAAGTACTTTAGCAGTGGATAATGCATTTTTAATACTCGTTTTTAAAGACAAAATTGTTTTATAAATATCTGAAACAACCATTTCTGCTCTTGTAGATAACACTAAAATTTCCAACATTTATGTTATGCGAGAAATGTCGATCCCCGACTTTAAAATATATTTTATCTGAAAACTGAAATCAGTTTGTTAACTCGGAAATCAAAGAGTGAAGTACATATTTTCTCAGATAATGTAGGATCAGTACTGACTTAACAAGGAAAACTTAGCAAGATATCTAGGTTACAAAAGAAAAAAAAAAAGAATCTTGAAAATCCTTTTAGCTAAAAGTATTTAAAAAACTAAAAGATCTGGAAAAAGTCTGTATAAATTTCTAAAAACCAGAGTCACTTAGATTAGTTCAAGACTATTCGATGCTGTTTTTAACACATTTCTCTTATACTTAGGTTTTTTTAAATTAATACATGTAAATGAATTTAAATTGGTTACACAAAGCGATAGAATTAGGTGTATTTACAAAAATCATCAGCATTTGAATAAGTAACAGAGTTGAAACGTATTCAAACAAAATATATATAAGAAACAGATACAAGAAATAATTTAAAAAAAGATTTATGAATTTATGAGGCTCATTATAAGTGAAAGAATTAACATGCATTAAGTTACAAGCTTTAATTTCAAGACTTAAAATAATTCAAAATGCTGAAATTTTGAATAATCTAACTTATTTACAAGAATCATTTTTGGCAGGGAACTTTAATTAATCAGACTTATTCGCCTACGCAGCAAGTTTTCAAAATGGCGGGCTAAGATGACAGTTATGGAACGCTTTCATGGCTTTCTCTCTCTATAACTAAAGCAATGGAATTGCAATAGCTTCGGACCCTTAACGTAAGCTATGCAACATATACGTTGCAACAAAAATGAGCGAAATACTTGACTACCTAATAAGCTTAATAGTTTCATATCACAGAAATAACACTTAAAAAGGTGATCACTAGTGAAGTTTCACTCTTAAAAAGGTGTTAGAAAAGTGGATCACTAGTAAAATTTTACTCTTAAAAAGGTGATCACTGGTGAAGAGCGAATTTGCGTTCATTTGCTATGTGATAATTAATGAGCATTATACTGTAGTAAATGTACTATAAAACATTCTGTTCCTTATCCATAGTCTTTATTTATGCATAAAGACCTGTAAATGGTCAACAAGATGAGACAAAACACTCATCTGGTGTTAGTAGTTTGGTTTGAATCGACATTTCAGTATGCTACTTTGAGAAGTAACGACGAGATTACGACCACATCCAGTTCCGTCCCAATCCTGATAGAGTACAAACTCGCGTACTGGTACCCATAGCTCTTTCCTTTCTTCCCTCTCACCAGCTTCCCCGAGAGGTCTTTCATGTCAACAGAATTTAAATGTTTTTACTTTAAGTAGTCATTACAGATACATACATGCTTTTCCCTAGATTCGGAACCTAGCTCTTCGACGCTGCTGTAGCTTTCCACTGACCACAGTGTATTGTCGGATAATACTTTATTCTTCTTAAATTCTTAAGCGACTATACATTTTCATGCAAGGATATAAATTACTTTCAAAGAAAAAACTGCTGTAAAATTACAGAAAATTACTATGCTTATTATACAAATTAATAGCTTTGGTATTATACTCGGTGCGAACCAAACTTTACCATACTTAGAATCACTTACCATAAAATCAGTTCAAATTTTATACGGGATTATATGGCAATGATCTCAAAGTTCCCTAAAAATGGCATTTTAAACTTTCATGAAGTATTAAATTTCTACTGTGTTATCACGTTTTGTTTTAGATGCGGATTTTAAGAGATTATTGTGCATATTTATGACAAAATACTGTTTGTTTACATTTGGTGTTTTAATCTGTTTTTCTGTCCCATTTGGTTAATTTCATTTAAAATATTTTAACATAATAAACAGAAGTAATTTAATTAAAGGCTGGACCATCAAGCTCTGAAATATCTGAAAGTAATGAACACACATGCGAGTGAAATATACTAACTCTGTCCTTTAAATGAATTTGTAACGCAGCTCAGAAAATTTGTCACAAACTATTAAAACGTAGAATCTGCTTAAAATAAAACAGTGCCGCAGTACTGGTAACATCTTTCTTAAACACAGAAACGAAGAAAACAAAGGTTAAAAGATGTGGTTATTAAAACCGCCTACAAACAGAAAATGTTTTGGCATGCCAATTAATAAAATGGTATATTGAGAAGAATCTGATATTAAAAAAGAGTTTGTACCTTACTAATAAGCAAATAAAGACGCTTGTATAGCATACATAAGACAACATATAAACAGTTACATATATTTAATATTTCTGCTATATTTAAATTTCTCTCCTGTTATTTTCAATTCAACACTTCTCAGCATTTTTTAAAATATTCTCTGATATTTTCTTCTAGTTTAAAATTTGGGTTAAGCATCTGAGTATTCTATCGCGAATAAATACACAACTTTTATTTAATTTTACAGTCCGCGCAATTATGTACATTTCCCTTTGCGTCCTATCCGCTGGACAATGAAAATCGACTCGACCAGTTTCGTGTCATGCACTAAGAGGCTCACTTGGCAGCTACCCTGTACTAACATTATACTTGTAAGGAAAGATTCTTTACAGGGTTTAAGATTCGGGCAAGATATTCTAGTCGCCATTCCAGAAGTTTGGACGCCATTCAATAATTTTACAGTCAGCGGGTTTTATAATGATTAAGTTTCGTACGAAATCACTATGATCTAGATTTCAAATTGCAACTCCGCTTTTTGTCAATGGCTTTCGCACGAAACCAAATTAAACGGGTTGCTTTTACCCTAGTACGAAAATAAAATGTACTAATAAAAAGTGCGGAACATCAAAACGGTTAAGTGCCGTATATCTGTGCTAACTTCTCGCTCACTTTTCAGGCATTCGTTTGATATAAAAAATGTCAATTGATATAAAATTTCGCATGTGGTCACAAAAAGCAGTTATTTTTACAGAACAAACTTTACAGAATACTGCTATCCACACGCTTTACAAATAATCGAATTCCTCAGAAATTTAATACTTTTCAGTGTTTGTGGTTACAATGAGAGTTTTCATTTTAACACAAGAGTAGAGACAAAAGTCGTGTCCTAATAAGATATTTTTAATTTAGTATAAAATAGAAAAATAAGTACCTAAACACATAAAAACAAAACATAAAAGCAAAACTTGCGTTTTCCATAATGAAATATAGTCTAATACATTGTAGAGACATTAGGTATTTTTTGGAAACAGGAAAAATGAAAAATTAGCAAGCGACTTTGCCTGGAATCGAACCACGGACCTCTGAAATACTGGCTCCGTGTGCTGACCACTACACCACGAAGGCACGCTAGGGAGAAATATCTTATATACTCCCCCTTTTAAAGGGCGACTGGGGTTTTAGCGGACCCAGTCGCCAAATCCTGAGTGCGGAGAATCATCATCCAACACCCTTTTAGCTCGGGCGCCACTGTAGAGACATTGGGATTTTTTTTTGGAGGCCGGAGAGATGAAAAATGAGCAATCCGTCTTCGCCGGGAATCGAACCACGGACCTCTGAAATACCGGCTCACTGTGCTGACCACTACACCACGAAAGCACGATAAGAAGGCTGAAGAAATACTTTATAACATATTATTTGAACTCTAATTACATATGCCCCATGATGGGCGACTTTTGCCGCATCCTGCACAATATGCTTTTCCAACACCATATATTTAAATTCAGAAACGGGCAATGTAAGAATACAAACTGGCATCTTGTAGATAATTATATTCTACCAATAAAATCCTGGCATATTTTAACTGTAAACAAAGGTAAAACTGTAACAGGATGGAGAAAAATATTAACAACTGAAAACTTTTCTTCATTGTACATTCCAGCCCCATCAGTGGCGACTCGCTAAAGACTGCAAATGAAAGTGCGTTCCGGTTTGAAAACTATGCGAACGAGCTACTGGTATGGATGGGTTTCGTGGTTTTCTCTGGTATAACGTGAATGCGAGCCATCCTCCTTCAGAAAGTCCTCCATAAAGGCCTCCCTCTGTTAGGCAGACAGCCCTCATGTGCTTTGCTATATTCAAATAAAAACTAATCAACCAACCACTCTCCATTTTATGGATTGAAAATTGAGCGAAAGAGAATTCTGCATGCTAAGTTTGATAGGTATGGCAAGTTTTTAAGAATGTTATTTATAAAATTCAAACATTAAAAAACGTTGTTCGCTACTTGAAGACAAAACGCTATTCAGAATGTAAATAGTTAGGCTCTTAAAAGAGTAATAATGAATTTCAAGTAATATAGTACCCATGGAAAACACGATAAGTATAGTATATTGCCAAAAACACAAGATGAATTTCAAGTAATATAGTACCTAAGCAACTAGGATAAGTAAAGTATATTACCAAAACCACAAGTAATATCAATCTTAGTATTTCCTTTAAATGTGCTAGTGCTGTATGTAGATACAACAAGATCTTTTGTTCATTCTAAGTGACTTTGATTCACCTCTAACCAATTATTTCCAATCTTGAATGAATTATCGAAATCTGATTCTTTGTTAAGGTTGCAACATCCGAAATCAGATATTCCCTTAAGTAATTCATCCATGAAGGCATCCTCTGTTCTCTGCCACAATTTACGAAACCCAACACAACTTCTGCTTAGATCACGTGATCTTTCCGCTAAGTGAAGTGCTTGTTAAAACAATATTAAGGAGATTATTAAGGAATATTAAGCTATGATTTGCCTCTTTACAAGAGGCAGATCACAGCAACTCTGAAGTTCCTAAACTTACTTCTGATATAATTAAATCATTGGAAGGATCAGTCATTTTCACTTTTTCTCCACCAGTTGTCTAAACTAATTTTTTATTTTTGAATAATATGAGCAAAGAATTGCAACTTAAGTGCTCTCTCAAAGATGAGCAACTCATTAGTGAAACTATATCAGTTGATTAGCTGGAGATTTTAATAATATGCAACTTTAATTTTGATTAACTTTTAATCAAATTTTTATTTTTATGTATTCAAGATTTCACTATAAAGAATTCTGAATAAATACTGAATAAAGCTTTCAGCAAAGAAATGCAGTTTGTGATCGTATTTTGAAGCATGAAAGAGGATCATTTCAGGTTTCTATCACCAGCGAAAAAACTGCATTGCTGTGAAGAGAAAGCAAGGGCCTTATATGAAAGAATATGTATGATTATAGAAAACTATATCAAGAATATACTGCAATTCTTTTATAAATATTAAAATTCGTGGCGAAAGGTTATAACTCCATTGGCTTCAATGTTCGATAATAAGACAAAATTTGTTGGAGTTATTTACCTTGGAGGCATGTCGTCGTGGAGCGCTTTACAAAAAGCGAATTAATTTATCGTTACATCATAAGAGAAAAACTCAATATACCCATGCTTATATCCCACTTCTGATACCGTAACGAAGCAAGAATCGAACACTATTAGCTGTACGTGGCTTTAACCACTCTGTTATTAATCAGCGGTTCCCTGCTTGTGTAATTAAAAGTGAAGTTGCTTATTCTCTTGTATTTTCTATTTAAAGAAAAGGCCATCCTTTATCGGTTTACGGGGGCTATTAGCCGAGGTATGTTTGGATGGAGTTATTAGCTAAAAATAAAATCATAGAATAAAATCATAAAACAAAAACTTGGCGTGATAAAGCTTATTTCAATTCCGTAAAATCAGAAGAAATAATTCTTACAAAAATGACAAAAGTAAAATTATGCAAAAAGAATTAAGAAAAGCATTTTAATTAAGCATGAGAATTTATGAAATTGATGAGAATTTATTTGAAGAATTTATGAAAAAAATTAAGGTTATTTGGTTCTTAACTGTAAAAAAACAAATGTTAAATATGCAATGTGAACAAATAATCTATTCGCTTGATGTTCTGTCACACTAAATGTAATTGAAAACCCATTACAGTGTTTAAATATGATAAAAATATTGTTAAAAGTTTAAAATATAATATGAACCGTGGCATATACAAGAAGTAAAGAGAACAAAACTGAGCACAGTTCTGGAATTCTTTTACAATACATTTTCTCGGCAGAAGCACATGAAAAAGCCGAATAAAATCTCAAAATTATTTTCAGTTTTGCCTCAATGCGAAGTATTTTAATTAGTATTTTGAATGTAATGGTGTCAAAAAGCTAATGTACAAATGACCCTCTTACCAACATCACTCACACGATAAGTGAATCAAATAAGGAAAATGTTTACAATGAAGATTAATAACGCTGTCCAACAGAACACAAAAATCTATGAATCTACCACCATCGCTTTCGCATTTATCTAGCTTCCATCGGGTCTTGGCGGAACCAGATAGCAATACCATTTATCACGCGTAAAAGATATTGAAGCAATAGGGACGGTGGGATAATGGCTGGAGGAGTCAAGATAACAGGTCGACCGCTCGTCCAAATGTACTTACATATGACCCTGTCTATTTCAAATATTGATTTAATATAAAATTAATCGACTACTGATGGTGAACCGTACATTGAAAAATATTACGGGGGCAACTCGCTAACATTAGAATTCCCAAACTAAAGCTTGGTGAACCACGATACGATTTCGACTTTTACCTGGACGAATTTTTAATGGTAAAATACTACTTAACTGAAAAATGTATTTAATGTATCCAGATTTTATAGAGGTCTCAAATTCTGAATAATATCTCATAATAAATGAAGATTCTGCCCATATTTTAGAGTAATTGTTCCATTTCTTCGCTTTTTAATAGTCCCTTCTCGACATCTAAGTACTAAGCGAAATAAAGATGCAGAAGCCTCTAAACTGATGTTTAATTTGACTGAAGGCTCAGTTTTGGTGATATAGCAGTTACATACATTTACCTGAGGCATATATACGGACGAATCTACAGGTAGTATCAAAATGTTCATCATCCGAGTATAACTTAGAGCAGGAATATGAGATTAGTTCATGTACCAAATGTTAAACAGCTCACTCCTACAAGCTAAGCTTCAAATTATATGGAGCACTACATTTGAAAGATAGGAAATAAAGAAATATGTTAAGGATCTAAACCACATCTGCCATTATTCGACAATTTCCATTATACTAAACGTTGATACGTAAAGAAATGAAGGAACTTCGAAAGACTAAATCAAAACTGCACAAGTTCTCTGAGTGCAACCTTACGAATGTTCAGATGCTCTAGCTAGACTATCAACAACGTTTGAAAATGGACCTAAATGAACATCCAGACATCACGCTGGAAGAAGGTTAGTGGTACACTGAGAATTGGAACTGTAGCTGTCTTAATATACTGCTCTGTGGATTAAATAGTTCTTTTCATCGGTATTGTGTTGGATGAAAAATAGACATTTTAGGACAAGTTCACACAAATCTTCAAATAACGGAGAACAGCTTCTTCAGATATGGTCCGTTACTGATCTGCATGGTTGAAAGAAGGTGCACAAAACAACGAACATTTATTTTTGAACTGTAATGCATTCAAATAAACAAAACATTTTTCGGATTAAGTTCAATAGCTTGGATTTTAGGTGGCCACTTAGAATATTATTTATTCATTATTATTTTGTTTTCTAACGGCCAGCCAATTTCTGGTCAAGAATTTGTCTGAAAATTCTGCCAAGCCCGTCGGTCATTTAGCTGTATAATCACCGCGATCATTGTCCACGAAGCAGTACAAATGGCAACCGATATTACTCCTGCAGACGGGAAGGACAGGACACGTACGAACAATCTTTACATGAGCGTCAGGGCCCAGGATTTTTGATTTCTAGCCATGGGCAGTATGGTGGTTAATCAACCCGCCCCGCTAACCATCAAGCCGTCCAGGGCAACGCAAAATGTTTAATGTCTTATTAATAACAAAGATGGGTTATCCTCATTCTGCAAATTTATAGTATTCAAAATTTCTTTTACGTGTTTGTTTTGTTTATATGCACATATTTTAAAAATATTATGTATTTGAATTAATAGAGATACGTTCTTCCTTTTCTATAAGTTAATTAATAGCAACATATGTTTTAACGTTTTAGTTCTTTTGATTTTGGAGTTTATTGATATTGTTTGAAATTTCTTTTATATTTTTAATTCTAAGTATTAACTTTTTATCATTAATTGTTATGCATTTGTAGGTAATATAGATGCATTTTTCTTTCTATAGAACTTTAATAAGAAATTTAATGTTTCTTTATATGTCTAATTTTACTTTTTATATCCTTGTAAAAATATAGTATTCATGTGTAGTTCATTGTTAGATTTTTTTATGATTGAAGTTTACAATGCTTTGTAAGTCTCAAATAATGCGGAGTAAACTGAACGTCTGAAAGTACATGAATTGAAATTATCTGAAATGAGACAAATCCAGTCTCTTAGTAAAGGGTAGGAAGCTGATATTATCTATTAAAGGGCAAAGCAATCTTTCACGTTGTATCGCAAATGTGAGAACATTAATACATCAACCACATCTCAGATCACTAGTTTCGAGTACAAAGCATTAACTGAAGAAGGCTATTTAAAGCTCATCCCCACTCACTTTCCTCTCACTCTCTACACAGCACGAAACTTACGTTGGGTTGTGACCTCATAACACGTGACATACATAGTAATTTAAGAGCAATTACCTGCCACGATACGGATCGATGAAACAGAACTGCAAAGGCTGCATTCGGATCAAAACTTCCAAAGAAAAACTGGTTCATCCATCTCCCGGCGGAAAGGCATGACTCACATAAAATATTAACGATGAGTTTCCCTAGAGATGAAATCAACCGCTTCATTAACAAGAGATTGAGTTTTTCAAAACCTCGTTGCTATGGGTCTATTATTGATGAATTTCACTTTTCGGTAATGAAAGGAAACTTTTTCAAGGTGCTCCTTTGCCGATAAGGATAAACTCACGGTCTGGTTTGAAACATGCTCCGTAGAGATACAAATTGTTAACTCCAACAGTTTCTCAGAAATACCGACAGTTACCTGTAAGAATCCGTAACTGTTAAGAACCTGTCATATTTAGCAAGAAATGACTGGATACTAAAACTTCAGCGAGTTTTTCATCCAGAAAAATGCTTAGAATAATCACTAGTATAAATTTATGCAATGCCTCTGGTTGTGAAATTCGGAACCAGAAATGTGATGTTAGAATTTTAGACGATATTTAAAGGACTGGACAGAAGTGCATGGTTGGTTTTACGGAAAAGTCTCTGAAGAGTGGCAAGGGATGCCTTTTGGTGGTGTGGTGGTGTATTTAATTATGGCAAAGCACACTAGGGGTATCTGTCTAAGGGAAGGGACGCCTTCGTGGAGGTCTTTCTAAGAGAAACTGGCTCGTATACACGTTACACATGGGGAAAATCACGAAAACACCCATGCAGCCAGCCCGTTCGCGGGATTCGAACCTCGGACCGAACTACCAGTGTTCAGCCACTTTACCGCTTGGCCGCTGGTGGGTAGGATGCCCTTTGGAGGATTTTATAAAGCAACTAGCTTTTATTCACATTACCTTAGGGGAAATCTTAATGCCAAACGAAGGTTGGTTTTTCGCCAACAACTTATATTTTACATTTTCATGTTTAGCTGTTAAGTATGTTAATTGATTATGATAATGCATGGGGGAAACTCCCGTTTTAGCCAGATGCTTTCGAGGATTTTCTTCGGAAAATTAGCTTCTCATAGAAAACAGAACTCGGAGACATTAAATCCGTTCACTGGATGCCGAACCTTGGATGAACTACCAGTGCCTTATTCAGCTGAGAATAAGACAGCAGCAACAGCTGTATGAGCTTGGCCCAGCCACGAAGGTGATTAATATAGCGGCAGCTCTATGTAAGAAACATGACGTTGTAAGAAACATGACGTAGAGAATTAAAGATTTAACTGTAATCATTTCTAAGTTCGACATATCTAGCCTTATTGCTCCCAGTTTATTTTCTTTCGAACAAAGCTGAGCTAAATTTAGAGATCAGCATTAGTTTTGAAAAACTTTTGTGATTTCTTTCGAAGCAATAAAATTTCAGATGAAAAATTTGATTTAACAAAATGTTTCTTATCTGCCAGAAACTTTTAAATTCACGTACTTTGAAGATAATTTCTTTAATGACATCAAAGAATTTCTCAATATTTTCATTATGAAATTGACCGACAACTATAAACAAGCACCAGCAACAACATAAGCTTTTTAATCACTTACTGCGGAATCCTTTCGTTTATTTCGAAGATGAGAGCAAGTTAGAAAACGCGGGAATACGGCCGGAAGTCGAGGGTTTCATGGCCTGTGCGTCTCGTCGGCTAATTTTCCCACCTCTGAAATGGCGCGGAAAACAAATGGAGCTTGAAATCGTGACCGTCGCCCATTTGTACCTGTGCGCTATATGAAAAGCAACTAGGTAGCTGAGTCACCGCAGAAATTATGCTTAGAGTTCTTTTGCCTATGACGTAAATGCGCCACAGATACATTAAAATCTTTCAAGGACAAAGCCATCTTCATTACACTATTGCAATTTTAAGATTAGACTGCATTTTGCCGAAAATAATCTATTACTTTAATATACAGAAATAGCCTTTATGAGGAAAGAAGTAAAGTTACTAGTAGCTGAGTTTAATCATTAGTGTATTAGAAGAGAAAACTGAACGGTATCTTTTGAAAATTAAAAGCATTGCATTAAAAATTAATTACGCCATCAATATAGTATTCTTACGCAAAATTAATTTAGATGCGAATTCAGTGTATCGATATATAATGCTTAATTATATATCGATACACTGAATTATATATCGAACACTGGTTTTGAACCTATTGCATACTTGAAAGCTGAATCGTTTCCCACTCAATTTCTTCATACTCAAGATTTTTCAATGGTGTGCGAGCTGTGAAGTATGTTAACTGATTATGATTAAAACACGGAAGGTAGTGGTGGTATGCTTTAGGTGGTATGCTTTTGTGGAGGATTTTCTTAGGGAAATTGATAGCTACTCACATTAAGGTTGTAGAAAACAATTCCAGACAGTAAGCCCTTTCCTTGGGAATCAAACTTGTCATAAACTACCAGTGCATTTAAGAAATGTAGAGTCACAATAGCTGTACAAGTCAGGTCTTTGTCAAGCCACGCGGATGATTAATGTTACGGTAGGGTTACATAGTGAAACATAACGCAGAAAAAGTTTGGTTTGTTTGATTATGGCAAAGCACTCGAAGGCTATCTGCCTAACGGAAGGGATGCCTTCGAGAAGGACTTTCTAAGAGTTGATTTGGTTAGGTTATTTAATTATGCCAAATCACTCGAGGGCTATCTGCCTAAGGGAAGGTATGCTTTCAAAGGAAAACTGGCTCATATCCACATTACACATAGGAAAAACCACGAAAACGCCTACTCAGCCAGCCTCTTAGCCTAGAATCAAACCCATGTCGAATTACCAGTGTTCAGCGACTTAACCACTGTGCCATTAGTGGGAGAAGCCGAAAAGGATAGATTCAAACTTAGACATTTTTAACGTCAATATACTTTCATCTATTGCCTCCTATTTTGAATTTCCTTTCGAAAAAAATCTGACCTGAAATTAGGACTGGTTTTAAAAAAAATTGTGACGGCTTTGCATTTGCAGACGCTCTTAATTTTTGCAGAGTACTGTTGACAACCTTTTAATGACCAGAACTCGAAATGATATTGAAGGTAGACTAACGGATCGTTTTTATGCATGCATTTAATATCTACATGCATAAAATCGTACTAATTACTAGATGATACATAATGTGAAATAGAATAAACTGAAAGAGGAAATAAACATTAGAAGTGTGATCTCATGTAAACTTTTGGCGGCATTTTCCTTTTAAGATAGCGTATATTTACTATATCTTTTAATTTTTAAATCGAAGAGGTAGGCCTTTTGTGATGCTAAGCTTGCACGACCTTATAGACCGTCTTTGGGAATTAAATCACGTGGAGCAAAAACACCTAAAAATACTGTATTGTATTCAATGATATTTTAAGTTAGATCACTTGATCAAAAGATGAATCGTCTGTCTCAAACCATTTTTATCAATATTTTCTCCATAGGAAACCATATACTATAAATGTTACTAGCATTTACCTACGCATTACCGTAATAATATAAATGAAGAATTTGAAAATAAGGGAAATAAATCTACTTTTGCATATAAAAAATTCAGGCATTGAGAAAAGATAACAGCAATTTGACTGTAATTTAAAAGGAAGGTTACTGCAATACATATCGTTATCATATCAATCCATATCATGCAGTAAGCTACGTCATAGAGCAATGAATCATTGTAATCCTGATCGTAATCATCGATTATATTAATGATAATAAAGCAGTTAACTCTTCCTGAAATGCCACTAGTTTTCTCTGCCTTTTGGGAGTAATTTCATACTAACTAGAAGCATTACTTATGGAATTTATTGCTCTATTTGAGATTTGCAATATAACAGTTAACCGAAGTCGTGGGAGATGTTTTACAGTTGTGCTAAATTTTTTGGATGACAAAATGTTAATATATGCAATCCGACGTTTTAAGCCTACATATTGCATAAACATATGCAAACATATGCATATGCAATAAACATATGCAATGCCTCAGCGCATCGCAAAATTAACGATAAAATGATTTCAACACCGTATGAACCCGATTCAATTTTACCTCGCTATGATTTATTTCTTCGTTTATGTTGATGTTGATGTTGTTGCTAATAGCTCGATAGAGTATCTGCAGGCGTTTACATGCTAACTTACCAAATTTTGAAGTTTATAAAGAATACGCATTTATTTCATAGCAGTAAATCACAAAATAGATCAGCACGTGCATAGTATTTTATATATTCACGGCACAGAGAACACTTTTAAAGCTTTACACGTTCATAAGCCATATCGTTTGTCTGCTAGTTTTTAACAACAGAAGTGCCATTAGGCTCAAACCTGAAATTTTCTTCGTTTCACTTTTCAAATGTTGCCACTAAATGTTATCGCCATATATCATTTTTTAAAGAAATAATACAGTGAAAAGAAAAAAGTGCAAGGCAACATAAAATAAATGTTTTAGCTATGTATTATTTTTAAAGAAATAATGTAGCGAATATTAAAAATGCATGGCAACATTTAACATTTCATCCGGAATTCTGAAGATAATGGACATAAAATATTTTTAAGTTCCACGCGCCAGGCGCAGCATAAAATATTTAATTTTTCTTTTAGATTTAACTGTCTCTTACTTATTAGCAAACAAAGCGATTTAAAAGTTGTAAACGCAATGCTTTGTATCTTTTATTAACCAGCTGGACCCATGAAATGACAGTATCTGGATTTAATAAAAGCATGGCATCTTTTTTAATACACTGCTGGCCACCCAAATTGCAACACTAAGAAAGACAAGAGATATCACAAAAAATTATTTAGTAGATAACATGTAGACCAAGTATCAAATGATTAAATTTATAGACTTCTGTGAAGTGTGATTCCTTCAAGGATCAGTAGCCAGAGTAGCCGCCCCCATTGTTGGAGATCACCGCTGCCACACGCCTCGGTATCGATTCAAAGAGACTTTGGATGTGTTCTTGGGGTACAGCAGACCAAGCAGCTTCCACACGTTGCCAAAGGTGATCTGGTGTGGCAGTTTGGGATGTAATCTGGGTCAATCGTTCAGCAACCATGGACCACAGGTTTTCTATCGGCGAAAGATCCGGAGAGCGAGCAGGCCAGGGAAGCAATTCAATCGGGTGATTGACGAAGAACCCTTGGACAATGCGTGCCTTGTGTGGTCGCGCATTATCCTGTTGAAATATGGCTGTGGGCAAGCCTTGAAGGTAAGGAAGGACAACTGTCTCCAACATCACGGAGATGTAGCGATGGCTGTTTAGAGTACCGGCAATGCGTGTTAGAGATGTGCGAGAGTGATATCCAATACCATAATACCCGGTGCAGGACCAAGGCGGTGTGGCGGTGCATAACGCAGCTGTTCAACATCCTCTCTCCACGGTGTCTCCAGACTCGAATTCGACCAGCGTGGTTTTGCAGACAGAAGCGCGACTCGTCAGTAAAGACAATTTCATTCCATTCTCTCGTCCACATCCTTCTTTCATCGCACCATTGGCGGCGGAGACGTCTGTGGTTCTGCGTCAAGGGTAGACGAAGCAATGGGCGTCTTGCGGACAGACCACTCTGCTGTAAACAGCAGACATTGGATGATGCGTTATAGACTGAATGTGCTGTGCTATGGTTTGTGATGTGACTGAGCGATCCGTCATTGCCATGCGCACAGTGTTCTTGTCATCATGTGAAGTGGTGCACTGAGGTGGATGCGATCGAACAAGTCGGTCCGTCGTGCTCTCCTGCATCCAACGGTCACATATTCGCATTACAGTTGTTTGGTTTCGTCCAACACGACTACCGATTTCCCTAAAAGATAATCTACACTCTCGTTAGGCCACTATCCTTCCTCTGTCGAATTCGGATACTTGATCAAACGATGATCGCTGTTTAGTACGAGGAATATGCCGAACTTGAAATCGTCGAAAACTCCAAGCCTTAAACAGAGCTTTGAACTGGAGCCACAGGCGCGCGTGATGTGCGTCTGCGCTGAAATTCTAATCATTTGCATATATCACCTCCGCTAATGCATGTTTTAAATTTCCCGTTATTTGCAGAATTCCTTCAGGGTGTTGCATTTACGGTGGCCAGCAGTGTAGGAACATTTTAGGTGGTTGGTCGCACCAGCGGCTAGTTGCTGGAAAAGTGAACCGAACAATAAGTGATTCGATGCAAAAGTGAGGTTCTAAATAATAGCTCTTCTGAGCTAAAAAATGTAAATGCATAGCAACACTTAGCACTGTATGGTAAATTCTAGAGATAAGCTTTTTTTTAAAAAAATTAGCGATTTTCTGTTGAATGTTTATGACGTAAGAGCAAAGAAAGTGACTTTTAATAATGTTATAAGACAACAAAAAAATCACGTTACCAGAAGGAAGTCCAGGAGCAGATAAATAAACTGCGAGCTGAACGAGAACATACAAGACGATAACAAACCCTCTGATATGCCGTTAAAATCTGAATCCTTTCAGAGTTTCTTAATCAGTTTACTGTAAATTTTTTAAAAATTTCCAAAACATTTATCGATTAAAAAAGTGCGCACATGTGCACCAGTATATCCCAAATTTTACCTTTAGTACTTTTCTCAGTATATTTCAATAACATATTTATGAATGAAAGGTATTCATTAAAAAGAGTTGGGGATGCTAGTAAAATAGCTAGGAATAAACTTATAATTAAAAATATATATCCATATAAAATTTCATCTAAACTACCTATGTATTCTTTAAAACAGTTATCACATTTTTATGGTGAATATTTTAAAAGTATTTCGTAAACCAGAAACACATTTTTTAATTTTAAATGGCGAGCGCGTTAGGTGTTCGTTTTTCCTAATTATGCTAAGAAATTCATCTGCCATTTTTACGGCTAATGAACATAAATTTAATAAAGCAGCGAACATCTAAAACAGGGATGCTCAATCGGGGGGGGGAGTTCCCATGTTTTATGACATTTAAGACAGCATTCATTTTAATTTATCCATTTTAATTTTATTTTAATTCATTAAAAATTTAACAGCGAGGTATTTGAAAGTGTAGTAATATAGTATGAAGAAAGCACATAGGAATAATAAAAGATATGCAGCGTGATATAGCATTTAGCGAGAACAGCGTAAATATAGCACTCGAGGAGAAGAGTTAGAAACCAGCCCTAGACAAAAGTAATGTAAAAGCTGCTATATATGAAGACTTCTAGGGAGAATTTTCGTGGATTCTAAAAAGTGGTTTTCGATGGACCGTTTTATTAGCTGCAATTTTCGTTCGTTTTTTAAGCAAAACAAAATTTTAAAGGAAATCCTAACTATCAATTAAAAATAACACTTTGAAATTAAACGCAGAAAGCAGGTTTTATTCTAACATGTTTCGTAAAATGCTCAACCTTTCTTAACATTAACAAATTTTCTCATATTTTTAAAGGATGGTATATCAGCAATTTCATTTTACAATTAACTGAAAATTCTTCAAATCTTCATATGAGACGATCCTAAAGCATAATAAAATTAAAAAAAGATTTTACAGATCTTATCTTCAACTTATGAGTTAGCATGGGAAAGAAAGTCGAATTTAACGCTTTCTATTCTCTGAAAAAAATTAAGCTAAGAATATATATTTTGGGAGTCAGAGCATTACTCATAGGCACGAAAGATTTTGAAATTATAAAATTATCCTTTACCCTTAAAGATTTATTTTTTCACTCAACACTTCCTTGCTTTCTGTACCACCGAGCCCCTAAAATAACACACTCCCTCATTATCTATATTCTATAACTTATTCATAAAGAGACTCCCTCTTCATTATACTTTCACCCTCCCTCCAACAACTATCCAAACAGTACCGAATGTTGAATCACTGAGTTATAAATCCTTCATACATTTTCAACATGATTGCTTCAAAAGAATGGTGGCTTATCCCCTGCTGCGAGATGAATTAAATTCATCTCAAAACTGTTACGGATATGGCTGCATATTACAACGAGCTCTTGAATTTGAAATTCAGGGGTAATTATGGATTTTGGAGAAGTCGACAGCCCGTTCAGTATGACTTCGAGAAATAATTTTCAGCTACATTCATTCAATTTTAATAGTTAATACATTCCTGCAATTTACGGCTATTTTGCATAACGCGAAAGAGATAGAGGTAGAAGGAGTAAGTGTGAAACCAAGGGATTTTCTTGAAAAATTAAAATACTTCTATTAGCACAAATGACAGTAATGAATTCTTTAGGTAACTTGCATACGAGGAGTGCAACTCTAAAATATTAATTACATGGGATATAGCATACGCTCTTAGTAATATTTTTTAGAATTCAAGTTAATTATTTGTGCAAATGTTTGCACGTAACGGGAAATTCTTTTAGTTTCAGGATTTATTTTTTGAGTGCATCTATTAAAAATAATTTTGAGCAGGTTCAGCACACAAAATTACTCACGAAGCTTAAAGTAAAGGTTTAGTTTACTTGATCATGGCAAAGCATTCGAGGGCTATCTGTCTAAGGAGAAAGATTTCTTCGTGAAGGGCTTTATGGGAAAAACTAGTTCGAAAGGAAACACTTTAAATATGAAGAAAAAAACCACGAAACGCCCATGCAGCCATTCCTTTTCGCATGACCTCTCCTTTAAGCCACTGCCTGCTATGTTAGCCATCTAAGGATTTTGCGTGTACACGCACCTGACAGGAGTGGTCATGTTTGTTTACTGTTGTTATATTACGAATCATTAACTAGATCTTGAATTGATAGAATTATTTAGATTACGGCAAAGAGTACGAGGGCTAGCCAAGGTAAGGATACCTTCGAGGAAGATTTAGAAGCAAACTGGCGTACGTACATAGCGGAGAAACATGCCATTCAGCGAGTGTTTACGAACCCTCGTCGAACTTTACACCCTCGTTACCTCCACAGCCTGTGATCAGAGATTTTGCCATTCGGCATCTAGTAAATTGTGTCTCGTGAAAGGAAGTAAAGAAAATGCACACTGTGCAAGACAGAGAGAGAGAGACAATACGGTAAATGCAGCATTGGACTTCATATAAAATGCTTTGTTTAAAGGTATAAAAATACTTTTTATACTGCCATGATCACCCAATAAGGATCTATAAAAAAATTACGTGATTGCTAACAAAAATTGATTTTTTAAATAAAAATATCCGAGTCATAACCTATATGACATAAAAGGAATCTAAGAGGCATTAAGAAAAAAGTGCTGCTAAGAAAACATTTTGTTTAAAAATTTGACAGTTAACAGGTTTAAATCAAATACTCAACCTAAACATCTGGTTTATGGGCACAAATATACAGCAGTGAGACATTAACTAATAGTAACACATAACCAAGAAAATATTTTTACTAGTATATTTTAAGCATACAAAGGGATGACCAGAAATAAATGCATGCAATCTTCACATACCTGAAAATTTACTTTAAATGTGGACTACAAAAGAAAGAAAAGTTACTTCATACACTTTTCAATAATAAGATAAACTAGCTGAGTTTCTTCCTGTTCTCAGAGTAGGCTTACACAATTTATGACTCTAACAAAGCAAAAACAAAAACAAACAAAAAAAAAAGAGTATAAAACACTGCAATGAAAAACAAGAAGGAATGAAAAAATAAAAAGTCAAAAATCTGATTTCAAAATGAAATTTCGAAAAGCGGAAATTGTCTCTTTAGTCTATAAATTTCAGAAAAATTGTTGGCCAAACTGTTGACAGGTAATTTAAAGTGTTCGAAAAAATATAACATTTAGAATATTAATAATTTTAACATGTGTAAATAAATCAGCATACTCAACATTTAAAACAAAGGGAAAGAATGCTTTTTAATCCATTTTCGCTCTTAAAATTCAACTCATTATATACTTTTGAGAGCATTAAACACGTCTAGGAAATTAACATTTTTGAGGAAATTAACTGAATTTCAGTTAAATTCGACTGTTTAGGCTTATTAGATCTTCACAACCTCGAGTTTTCTATTTTGCGATTTAAAAAACAGGCAAACTAAGAATAGATTGATTGCGGATTCATAACTCAGAAAGCCAGCATACCTACTTGGCAACAGTAGACAAAATCATTGTAAAACTCAGCAGCTTCGATTAACTGCTCATGATTCTCTTAAAAATTTTGGCACATCTCAAATATTACGTGATCTTCAGAACCCAGACAATTCTTTGAAAGTAAGGAATTTAACACGTTGAGCGCGGCGCCGGTCCCTGGGGACCGGCAGTGAACTTTCCGTGTGGCCGGCACTGAAATTTTCGTTTTGCTGGCGTCGGTCCGCGGGACCGACAGTATTAAAGTTAAAAAATAAATATAGTCTCAATGAAATGTATTGAAACATTCTAAACAAAAATACGGCTTAGCTCGTTGCCGGCTGAACGGAAAGGACAGCCAATTCGGCGCCGCGCTCAACGTGTTAAAGGAAAGCAATTTTTAAAAAGCCTCTCGGGTCCCTTTAATGAGGAGTCTTGACAGGCGTGAAACATTTGCTTAAATCTCCCGAGAAACTTAAGGGCTGCACGATGGTGATAATAAGGTAAGCTATCTTTATAAGTGAAATCTTCAAGTCAAGGATCTTACAACATTGCTTACTGGCACATGCTTCATTGAAGACCATCAGACAGCAAGTAGAAATAAAGCATTCTTCATAAATTAAAGTATTTCTATTAATGTCTGATTTGCTATAAAAACGTTAGGAATCTGTTAGTAATGCTTCCTTATTCTAGATGAATTATGCGGTCTGAAGGATTTTAGAAAGCTTCAAGATTATAGTTTGTTAATACTGTAATATTTCCATAGAATGCTTTTAGTTTATAAAAACTTATGTTTAAATGTTAAGTTATTTGGATTATGGCACAGGACATGAGGGGTAGCTGCTTGAGGGAAAGCCGCTTTCGTGCAAGACATTTTAAGACAAATTGGCTCGCATTAATGTTACACATGCGATGAACTACGAAAACTCCCATGCAGCCATTCCTGATGTTTAAGTACGTAAAAAACTCTTCCATCTAACAAATGAAAATTTTCGCTCAGGGATGCTGAAATACATTAAGGAAAGGTTTCTACTGATAAGAGTGGCTAATGACAGTACTTAATTTGAAACGCCTTTGAAAACAACGGAAATATTATCTTCATTTCTTTTTAAATATTTTTAACTCTTTGCATACGGAGACTTGAGAATTAACTGCCATTAACTAAGATATTCTTGTCGCAGAAGATGTTGGTAGACTATTATTCAACGATGTCAGAAGTACTCATCTTGAGATATCCATATCCATTACACAGAGCCATTTCTCATTCCGACACGCGCATGTTCGAGAAAGCTGAAATCTATCAAACACTTGCACAATTACCAACTGAATTCGATTCTAGGAATGGACTGAGCTGATTTCGCAAGTCACCAATAACGTCAATGAGGTTGTGGAATATATCTGCCTTCTCAAAACTGAAGAAGCGAACTGAGTACATTTAGGTTAAATTGCTACGAGCCGACCTTCCTTAGAAAGTTCTACACAAAAGCATCTGTCTCCTTAGGCAGATATCTCTTGTGTGCTTTGCAATAATCATTTTTGACTGGATGAACCCTTGGCATAATCGGAACGCAAATACTCGGCAATAAAATGGTTAGCTGTTTGATTGAATCAGTGGATAATGTTGGTCAGCCGCCAGACCATGGCACTAATTTATTGATCAATTGCTCGGATGGGCTATCTGCCTAAAGAAAGGAATGTTTTTTATGAAGGATTTCCTAAGGAAGTCTGGCTTGTATTCACGTTACATATGGATAAACCCCTCCCCCACTTGAGCACTGAAAAGCTTATCCGAACGTAATATATAAAATACATTATATGATATATGAAACACTACATTACATTCTTAGAGAAACACAGTGTCTAATATCAATCACTTTCTCATATACCTTTCGAATTTCGGGCCAACAATTTTAATGCTTCTATTTCACAGTGATAGTACAGTCTGAACCGCCCATGTATTGCTGCCCGTGATTCAATTTCCTACCTTCCAATGACATGCGAGTTAGCTTGGTCCATGGAGGTTTTAAATAAGGAAAACTATGAAAATATCAATATTTCTGAAAATCAAAAATAAATAAAAATTACCAGAGCCTAGGGGATTAATTCGCTTTCATTTTCCTTTTAAAGAAAAAATATGCTGCAAATCGCCATAAAATTTTGAGAAGAAACTAAATTATATTAACCCTTTCTTGAATCATGTCCACTCTCGTAGACAAAAGTTTAATTATTTTTATTCTTCTGCAAATGCCTTAACAGATTCCATTCCTGTGTTTATTCATTCTATATTATTAGAACTTTCAACGGTCGATCATAGATGGCTGTATAGCATCACTAAGTAAAGTATTGCTATTTGGAAAATGGCTGCTACTTCTGTTTCCAAGCTAGTACAAACTCTCATAGTAAACATTATATAACATTGCTTACATTTTCTTATACTTGCTATTTTTTTATTTATAATTAGTAATTTCAGACATTTTATTTTAAATGTCAGTTTGAGAAAATTGTAGAGTGGGTAGATAAAGATCTACCGAAAAGAGTGAATTGAAACCCAAATGCACTGCTTGTCATGCCAAAACACGACTGGAAATGTTTATGTTTGGCAAGGAATTTCTAGAACATTTGAATCCAATAGGTACAGGTTACAAAATTGTAGCAAAATGAATTCAATCACAATCGACGAAATGAAGGTATTTTGGGAGATCTGTATGTACATGTCATTTGTAGATTTACCATTTAGAAGATGGTAATGATTTCAAATGCAATGACCATAAATCGTTGGGAAGAGATTTGTATGCATGTATACGTATATGCATGCTGTTCACTGTAGTGAACAAACTGTAGCAATTATTTAAAACAAAATTTGAATAAAATTATTTTTTTATTATTACTAAGGTTATTTTAGTAGAAAAATACAAACATTTTCATTTAACTTCTCTAGATTATTTGTATGCAACAAAGGGTTAATTTATTTTCTTTCATGAAAAAAGTTGTTTTCTTTTCATTTTGTAGAAATTGTTTTTGCAATAAAATCCTTATACTTCACTTATGGTCATTGAAATTGATGTTTTATTCATAAAGACATCAGTAGAAATCTGGATTGAAATCAATTTGTGGCTAAATTTCAATGGAAATATAAACTCGAGAAACTTCAGAAGCTGCTTCTTGTCGAAAAATGTAATGAATTAAAGTATATGTATAAAGAACTCATTTGAATGAGAAAAGATTTCTTAAAATAATTCCTAACCGTGTCGAAAAAAGTAGAAAAAGAATTGCCAACAAAACAAACACAATTCACAAACCAAAACCAAGCACACATGCGCAGGATTTAAACTCAAAGAAGAAGGGAAAAAGAAAAAAATCGGCACGTGGAGCCTTTCTGGAAGAAAGCAAATGTTCTTTTCTTCTCAGATTTGGGAGAATAAGGGAGAAAAGGAGAACCTGTCCAAGGAGAATGTCACGGACGTAGCGTCTTCATGTCTGGCCAGATCCCCGGGTCTGCAGTCTACTGGAGCCAAAGCGAATTTCTTTACTACTGTGAAGTATCTTTCCTTTCCTTATCTCTCTTTTACACTAATTCCATTTAATTCGCATCTTGGAGGCCATATTCAAATTTATGCAAGACACGCTGAACATCATGATAGCGATCTGTTGCATTTTTAGCTTTCTGTGGAAGAATAGGAGTCAACGGAAATCTTCGCTCTTTGTCATCAAAACGATCCTTTTATGCTTCGAACTCATGCTAGATGTGTTTAAATGCCAGAATTTATTAAAGTAACAATGAAAGAGAGCTAAGCAAGACTTTCGTTATACTGAAATTACTTGAATATGCCCCTTATTTAATGTTTCAAAATTTCGTGTGGGGGCACACAATCAATAATGCAGGACTTTCACAAAAGTGCTAAAAATGAAGAAAAAGCATACTTTCATGATGGTGTCTCCAATTCAAAAAGCCATTCCCAGTGAGCTGAAATATAGCATTGCTGTAATAAGATCTTAAAAATGCTGAACTGTTATTTTGAATCCATTACGTAGTAAAAACATAATCGAGAAAAACTTTTTTAAATCTGTGTAAAGGGATATAAACCCCTTTCCACGCGTGTGCAGCGGTACATAAACCATTTATAACATGTGTAACATAACTAGAAACTAGTTTTCTTTACTTAATCCTGCATCAAGACATAGCTTTCTTACTTAATCCTGCATCCAGACATAGATCTGTTGCGCTTTCCTTTAATCAGTTGATCTAACCAAGTACAAACTAATCCTTAGCAATCCTACCATAGTTTTGATGATACATTTAAATCCGAGATTTTTAACCCAAGGTTTTCGGCACTAATATTAAATATAGGTTTCTTGTAATATAGTACCATTTATCGCCTGAGCTGCCGGATATTCAAGGGGTTTTAAACTGTTGAATTTTTAAAGAATCTGTAGTTCTTTCTCAACGGCAGACCGAAATGGGTTCTTTAATTTGCTGCAAGTGTCATTAAGCTTGGGTTAGTTTATTTGATAATGGCAAAGCACGCGAGAGCTATCTGCCTAAGTGTAGGAGTACATTCGTGGTGACCTTAGTTCTTATCCACGTTGCACATGGGAAAAATGACGAAAACTCCCATCATGCAACCAACTTGTTTCTCTGGAATTAAAAACAGGTGGAACCACCAGTGCTCACCGAATTCTCGGCTCGACCGCTAGTAGGTAGTTGAGGTAAAAAGGTTTTTATTTCGGTACCACTGTAACAATGTCTGAAAATGCCAAAGAAGTAAATATTCCAAGTTAATATGCTTCTGTTATTTTATGTAAAAAAAAAGCTTGCTGTCGCACGAAATAGGATTGTAAAGTATTCGAACCGTGCCAAGAACATTTTTCCTTTTCTAACAATCATTCAGTCAGTGTTATATGTAACAAATGACAATTTAAAACTAATATTAGAAAGACTTTTAAGTTGCTTTTTTCCTTTTTATTTTCCATAATTTTCTTTTTCTGCATTAAAAGAATATAACATTAATAAATGATCTAATGATAAACTATATCCTACCGTCTACAGGTGTGCAGTATCCTACATCTCAAAATTAAAAATGAAAGCGTCAGAAAATTGTAAGTATAAAACTCCAAATTGAATGTAATGCCTTCTCACTTTTAGACAGATAATGGAATTTTATTAACAAATAGTGTCAAACAAAATCGCGCGAAGTGTGAGTAAAGCCAGACGTTTTAGTGTATTGTTAATGTTTCTCTGCAGTTACTTCTGTTTAAATATATGTTTTCACATAGAAATTTGTCGAATACAATAACTACTTTGGAGCATTGCGAAACATGTATATGAAAAAAATTTTGACTGAATTCGACTCATGATGTGCTTAGGGCTTCCCCTTTAAACCTCGCATAAGTATTACACTGAGAAAAATGCTTCCAACTTAATGCATGTACGTATAAATTTCCGTTATAATACGCAATAAAAATAATTTTAATGAAACATATAAAGTAACAAGGCTAGATATGATGTAATAAAGTAGATAAAGCAGAAGGTTAGGTTAGAGTAGTTGAACAGGGCAAAACGTACTAGGGCTATTTTCCTAGGGAAGGGATGACGTTTTAAAGCAAACCAGCGCTCGTATTCATATTAAGCACGAGAAACACCATTAAAAACCAACTATGCAAACAGCCTGCTGGTCTGAGATCGAGCTCCAGAACTAATTCCAGAATTCGTTTCTTAACTACTCGGCCTCTGGCGATAAAGCATAAGGAACTATTTGCTTTATGACGTGCTCCATTTTGCAGACTAACAGTTTAATAATTGAGACAAGCGAGAGGGCTGTTTGCCTAACGAATGTGATGCCTTCATATAAAATTTTTCAAGACGATTTGGAGTTTGGATTATGGCAAAGCCTGCCTAAGAACAGAGATGACTTTGTGGTGGACATACTAAGAAAAATTGGCTCGTATTCATGTTACACAGATATATCTACGAAAATTCTCATACAGGCAATTCGTTTGCTGGGATTTAAATTGGCGTTTTAACAACCAGTGCTCAGCAGTGGTTTCCAGAAAAGACTGGTTTTTACTAACTCTACACATGTGAGAAACAAAAAAATACTACTGCAGTCAACTCGTTTACTATTATTCGAAACCGGGTCAAACTAATAGTGTGCCGGTTTTATCCGCTCGGGTACTGCTGGGCTGCAAATAATTGAAAACTGAATTTATTTAAGCAAAAGAGAGAAAATTCTGGCAGTAAATAAATTTCGGCTGAAATCTAACTCAGTCATAGGTTCCCCCCCGTATACCTAATATAATACAGACCTTTTCTTTATGTCTACAGAACAATCAGCGACATTTGCTCTGGGAATATACAGAGATATTTTTTCCTAAGAAATACATCTTCTTAGACTATCTGGAAAATTGCCAAGTATTTAATGGACAGTTTTCCTTTTGGTTTCAGCTGAATAGTTTTTGTAAGCACTTAGTCACATTTTGCTTCATGTCTAAAGATGAAGTACTATTTGGTAAGGATATATTTAAAATCTTCCTACAAATTACTCCCATTTAGAATCTTAAGGATATATAATATAGTTCTGTAAATACAGAGCTGGAAGTAATTGCACTTTAATCTCCGCTTTCAAGTAACATTTTCAGAAATAATGTTATCATTGTTATTCATGAAGTTAAAATTTTCAAACCTTGCTTTAAAAAAAGACAACAGAGCTTTATATTGAATGATTTATTGATTTTTTTTTATTTTAAACTAAGCTTTTTATTTCGCAGATTTTTCTATTTTATCTATTTTACAAGAACACTTTTGCTATATATGACTGCCAAATTAGCTGAAAAATATCTCTAGCATTAAACTGATTTTATTCATGCCTTCTCTTAGAAGGATGTTTCCGTTATTTTCAGTGCTTCGTTGTTCGCACTCTGAGATATGTACAACCCATTCTTTACTCGCATTTTTTGTTACTAAACTTTTTCTTGTTTGATATCTCCAATTTTGAAATAAATGCTATTTAAAAATGCGTTTACTTCAGTTTATTTTCTCTCGTGTAATGGTGGTTGTAAGTTTTATTTTACTGGCGCAAAACTCTAAGGGTTATCTGCGGCGCTCTCTCCTGTAATATAATTAATGGAGTTTTAAATACTGCATTACTTGACAGGTACTGCATAACCAATTCATCTAAACATCCCATTGCTTCAGTCTACAAGAAAATTCAGATAACTAATTCTTGAAGCTGAAAATACGTACATTAAAAGCTTTTTTAAATCACTTACATGATTACAAAACACCTAAAAGTATTTCTTTCGCATTAAAGTTCTTAAATTAATATTTAAAGCACTTCTATATATATAAAAACTCAGAAGGCATAAATTGAAAATTAATTCTGGATTACTCAGTAAAGTCTGTGAAAATTACTTCCAAAATTATAAAGTTATAGAATGTATCTGTTTCCAAAGTATCATTTAGACTACACTGATTGAATTATTAATGGTAGCTAGGAAACTTTCCTCTACACGCCTTTTTCAGTGCAATTCTATTCCGTAAATAAGTAGAAAAAATAGACCGAAACAACTTTCACGACATACTTTTCAAAATCCAATTAAGGTTACCTATGGCTTTCAAAGATGTGTGCCGATTAAAGTATTTCGTTACCAGACAACCAACATTTACTCTTAAATATTTCAACTTTCAGAAAATGAGTTTTGTTCAACATTTATTTCTGTATGGCCTACAGGGTGATCTCTTAATCAGCAAATAAATATTGGCTTTTATAGAGGATCTGCAGAAGGTAAGTTGTCATTTACGTTAAACACGAAAATACGTTGAAAACGAACAACGTTAAACAGTAATGTATTGTTTTCTGTAATATGTGAGAAAGTAGAAAGTCACATATATTGAAATTATTCGCACATGTAATAAAGGCAGCTGCATTTCTGAATATTTATATTTTCTTTTTGTTAAAAAACGAATGGCAGTATGAAACCAGTTACTTGAATCAATATAAAAGTTTAGAATGTAGGTTATAGAAATTAATTTCAATTATAGAGTCAAAAAGCTACTGAAAACAAAGAATTTAGATGACGGAAAGAATGCATTATAAAATGTAAGCCAAAATGAAATTATCTGAGATTTCATGGATAAAAGGGACTTCGAACAAAGCATCTCTAACTTGATACTTGTGGACTTAATTGATAAACTCATCTCTTCCTTTATTAACAGATGAATAAATCCATGAAAGTTCTTCCGGGTGATTCTTTTTCTTTGAAACATGCATTTTGCACATTTCTGATTTTTTTTCTGGTAAAATGCTTAGAATCCCCCTCTTTCTTTTGCAGTATTGGTAGCTACGTCTGCTCCATTTCCTGTAACGCTGGCGCATTGCCACATATAAACAAATTCTAAATCCCATTAAGGATGAAATCTAATTGTATACTTCGAAGGCCAATTAAATCATGAAATCAAAGATGCATTTCCTTATTTCACATTTTCTGTGCTTGTGAAACCTTTAATGTTAATTAAAAAGCATTCCTTCAATAATTCTCATTAAATACAGGAAACACTGCAATATCTTTTATTGTTAAACGTTTCTACAGGTGATTTTGAAAATATGACTTATTATGCATCAACGTACTTTTCGAATGTAGCAACATTTGCTAGCCTTCGAGTTTCAGTTGCTTGGTTATATTCAGTATGTGTTATTTTGTATTTTTTAAACCTGAAAAATTCAAGTCAGTTACATTAGAAGAAAATTTGAAAACGCTTATTCTTTAGATAAACAGAACTTTCATTATGATACATCAACTTACGATTTGTTTTTATTCAAATTCTGGTACTGTTCTGTTATAGGGATCGAATTAAGAAATATATGAATGTATGCGCGCGTGTGTATGTGTATATATGTGTATACATAAAAACACATACATTAGTGCTTACATATATACATGCCTACATGAACACATACATCCATGCATACATACATACATATTTCTTGATCCAGTCCTGATAACAGGGGAACAGTACCAAAATTCCTTTTTAAAAGTTTTATTGACTTAACGCTCAAATTATACATTGAGTTAATTCAAAAGTTTTTGCCTATTATATTGCATTAATGCAGTCATCTTTGAACACTGAAATACAGAGTGGGTTATAATTGTTAGTTTACATACTCAGTTGCCTCTAACAAAAACCCAGTTTAAGTCGACCATCGACGTTTCCAGAGGATTTTGGTCATCTGTGGATTTAGTTAACCTTACAGACAATGCTGAATACAAATATTTGTTTACCGTCTAAGAAATGCTTGGAGATACAGAAACTGTCATATACGGACGTCGGTCGCCGTTCAGTGTTTCACTTAATGTACTCGTCACTTGTTTCATGAATGGAAAAGACTGCTGAACGATGACAGTTCAGACTGAAAACAGGGATCTTCGATGAGAGTTCTCGGGGTTTCTTCCCATATGCAGCCAATGCGAATACCAGCCAGTAACTCTTAAAACATCCTCCGCCTCCCAATCGTAATAGTGGTTAGCGACGCTGACTACCGTGCCAAAGGCCAGGTTTCGAATTCCGGAAAAGGCATGGCTGTTTGTAAATGTATAGAGACTTTGCAGCATGAGAGCACTCTAAATATATGGCGAGCCGGAAGTCCACTCGACATGTTGGTGGTAGGGGAAGAGGGGTGGAAGACACTTTCAGCCGTTCCCACCGGGGTGCTCTCTGTCAAAATTGGGGGTGGAAATGAGCGAAGTCGTACTGTCACTTGTATGGTACTCAAGACTTTTGCCAACGACAGGCGCAATCTTGCACGCTTTGCCACGCCTTGCCCGAAATTCGTTGCCTTGTTCTGATTTTACTATCGACAAGTGAGATAAATTACAACAAAACATCCTCCAAGAAGACACCCCTTCCTTTAGGTAGAGAGCTGTACTACGCCTTGCCATAATACGGTCTAATTCTAAACTTAAAAACATATTAATATCCCAGTTTAGATTTAATAAGTATATAGAGTTAGAATATAACATCTATATAGTTACAGAAAACTAACACTTATTAAATTACAGTATCGGTCTTTCTGAGACGGGTTCTCAGCCGATAATTGGCACATGAGAAGTAATTTCATACAAATTTTCTCATAATTCCAGGATCGACGACATATGTGGAAAAAGACTGTTAAAAGTTGACTTTCCTACAACAAAATGAAATTAGAAAATTTTGGATTGCTTTAAAATGAATCTAGCTACTAGAGCCAAGAGAATGTGAAAAAAAAATGTTAACAAGATCAATTGTTTTATTGAATACTGCAATGTAGGTAGGACAATCAGTTTTGAAAGAAATGAATTCGTAGATGGATTTCTATGGAGAAATATCTCGGGTAAATGATACAGATGAAAACAAAATCATGAAAACCCTTGCAGCCAGGCCGCTTTCCGGGATTGAACTGCCATTGTTCATATATGAAATGAGACTAAGACTGATATATGGTCAATTAAAGAAATACTTTCCAAAGCTACATGCCTACATGGACTTCCGAAAAGGATGTTTGATACTGATGTTACATATGACGAAGACCACAGAAGTCAGCCTATTGTATTCACCTAGGAACAGAACTCAAGTGAAATACCCGTTTTCACTCGAGTTCCGTTATTGGCATATTGAAATACCCGCTCGGTTATTGGCAGGTCACTAGACAGGAAGGATTTTCTACGATTCAAAATAAAACAAGAGAAAACAAATTTTCCAATATTAAATTTTATTCAATTGTTAAATTTACCTTATCATTAAGAAATTCCTGCTCTTTAACTAATGAATAAAATCTTCGTTGGGTAAGGCAAGGAGGCAAAAGGTTTGGTTGAATGGGCATCTTCGTGTTTTTTCTCATGCATAGAAAAAAAAGGGTATATGAAAAATCCCTTAGGAATTCATTCCTGGAGCTATCCGTTCCCTTAGACAGGTCTTGTGAGCTACATGTACACCGTATTCGAGTAAACAAACTAACTTCGAAACTTTTCAGTTCAACTGATTTCAGACTTCCTTCGCAAGTTTAAAGTACTAGGTATTATGTCGTAGTATTAAAACATGGGAATAACTTTTGGTAAAACATGTTTATGTAAAGGCTGAGAACTGCCTTCTGCTTTGGGATATTTTCTTTTATGGCCAAAAAGCTTTCAATACTTTACCACTAAGCTTCATCGTGTAACTTCGAACTTCTACTAGCAATCCGAACCAAAAGCTATTAGTTTACAGAGATTAATCTTGCGTTACCAAAAGCTTTACCACTCGTGCTACCATTTGTCTCACCGGCTT
This sequence comes from Stegodyphus dumicola, assembly GCF_044657685.1. Classification (NCBI taxonomy): domain Eukaryota; kingdom Metazoa; phylum Arthropoda; class Arachnida; order Araneae; family Eresidae; genus Stegodyphus; species Stegodyphus dumicola. The sequence goes on along the minus strand of NC_140781.1, from coordinate 101,963,175 downwards.
GAAAAAAGGAAGTTAAAATTTTCTTTTATTGTTCAAGAAAAACTAAATTTGGAGTTAAACATTCCTTTAGATAACAGAATAAACAAAGACACTGGAAAGTTAATGCATTTTTCAAATTCGCTTGTATTAAAACTCATTTACTTATCCCAAATGACAACATTCCATAAAACTGTTGATATTCCCATTTGCTTTGCTTCAATCACTAATTTCGTTGCGTTTAATAATTTCATATTTTAAACCGATACAAATTTCAGGCTAATCTATTTTAATACGGTATTTTGTCCTGGAACTAGAGGAGAAGTTTTACCCTTGCTCCAACGCAAATGCAGGTTTGGGTTCAAACAGCCGCTAGTTGGTAAACAGTACCAAGTATTAGATCAAGTTGAAAAGCGAATACTGTCGTATACGTTACTTTCAGCCAGTAAATACAAATGGGCGCTCAACGTAAAAGTGCTGCGACACACATTAAGCGCCTGTTTACAGGAAAGAAATTCTCTCCCTCCCTCTTCTGATAGAGCAGCTGCAGGGCAAGTTTGCGCACCTGTGTACGTCATTCTAAGACAATGCCCGTGTTTAAGATGACTGCTTTCTCTGCAGCATTGGGATCGGCTTCTGAAAATGTTAAAGCACTCTGTCGTTACAGGAGGTGGGAATCTGATAGGATGTTGACACTGTTCTGCTTCAGTAACATAATCCAGACTTTACAGGTAAAAACGGATGAAATTATGTGACCGAATAAATCATGAAATAGTCTTGCCGAGTTGGGTTAAAAAAAAGCCGAGAACATTAGAATAAAACAGAACGCAGCAGTGGAATTTTAATTTAAAATCATTAAACGTATTGATCTCACTGTCTAAGAATAATAATCTCACTGTCTAAGTTTAAAATATAAGAATGCAAAGCTATTTCCATTTAAGGTACAAGATGGAAATGCAGATATAGACTAAGTGCTATTGCATTACCAATGATATTGGGAAATATATTACTGACAATTTTAAGGTTTGATTTTAATCAGGTATCTTCTTTTGGCTTCTCCATACACCTACTTCCTTGAATTTTCACTAGAATACAAATTAATTTGAAGAATATGTATTATTTTGAAAGCTTGTTGGAGAGCATTTTGGCATATTAGTCTGGAACAAGAGTTCGATTGGGTGTCGATAATAGACTATGCTCCGGCAGTTGATCGCCCTAATCAAAATCGCGTTGATTAGAAATTAATAAAATTTATGATTATTTATTAATATAAAGCTATATAGTGCGGTCTGACAAAACTTTACAAAGTGATAAATACGCAAAAGTATTAGTCCAAAGGGGCTTTTGTCTCTGAGGGACTATTGTTTTGATTTTGTGATTTTGCGTCGAATCACTCTGAACGCCCGTTTCACTTTTCAAACTGTTGCCGAATATCATCGCCCTGTAACTATTTAATGAAATTAAATAATGAAGAATCTGCATAAATGTATGTATATTTCTCGCATTGTGATAAAACAACGGTACCTAGAGCCATCCAATAATTAATGACGTAATTCTGCTGCGAATATGGGCGTCTGGAAGCCCAAATTTGAAATATGGAATTTTTTTATTATCAATTTCATATTTCGTAACACTTTAACGAATTTTTGATTAACATACTCAACGATTTCAAAGCGAGCAATGGCAACACAATGTGGGAAAAAATTTTATTTCCAGCGCACGAGACTGTATCGGTCTAAATTAAATGTATATTCTAAAGATGCTCTCATTCTATAATTATTTTGAGATATTACTGTTGAACTGAATTTTATGGTTTAAGCGCGAACACGATATTTAATAAATAAAAGTAACACACAAAATGTTAAAAAATGCCCCTTTGAACGTAATTTTAAAATCTGAAACCTTTAAGGTTTCCTTTTTTATTTAATATACTTTAAAAATCAGTAACGTACTTTTAAAGTATATGAAATGTTTATACAATAAGTATAATATAAAGCAAAACGTAGCGATACCCTCCCCCCCAAGAAATTGTTACTATTACCGAAATTGGAAAGAAAAAAAAACTTATTGAACGAGCATTCACTTTTCCCGTTTCTTTTAAGTTAAACAGTTATAAATGAAAAATATTAAAGAAATTACATCAATACATCAAGCGCAGCCTTTAACATTAATTAAAATCGAACTTTGTGCAATTAGAAATCTGATATTGTTTCTGAAATCTTTATATTTGTAAAATAAAATATAAATCTAATAAACCTTTTTTTTATTTCAAAACTTTAGTTTGTATTCTCAGTTTAAATGCTATCTTTACGTTATTTAAGTGCAAGTACTTTTTTATGATTTGGGTATGCTGTATATTATAGAAAAAATTGTAAGGAGCTCGATGAAGAAAACCATTCTTTTAATAGAGATCGATGCGAGGAAAAGGTTGAGAATCTCTGTGCTAGCCCACCAGCGGCCGAGCGTTAAAAGCCGTTGAATACTGGTAGTTCGAGCCTGGGTTTGAGTTCCGGTGAACGGACCGACTGCGTGGGCGTTTTCGTGGTTTTTTTCCCATGTGTAAGGTGAATACGAGCCAGTTTCCCTTATAAGAAGGAGCTTCACGAGGTATCCCTCTCTTTCTGTGTAGTGCCTAAGGCGGAGTACGTAATAAGTTAAAAAAATCTCTGTACTAGAATTTTATTTCTGGAGATGGAAAATATCCTTAATTGCTTAACTACATATGGGTTTTTATATAATTCTGAAAGTAGAAATTTGATAGTATAAATTCAACCTGAAGGAGTTAATTTATTTTCGTGCAATCAGCAGTACCGCACCGATTCATTAACCCATGTCACATAGAGGTCAGTCGCGTAGTTAGAGGTGGGGGAGAGGGGGGGGAGCGAACCGCCTCGGGCGGCATTTTTTTGCAGGAAACTGTTTTATAGGGGTTAGTCAAATGGATCTTCGAAGCAGGTAAAGATTACTCCAAATTGCCATACGGGATTAAATTACCACGGAATTTCAACGTTACACTTCTTTATTACTGTCGAAATTTGAAAGCAAATTACGAATGTTAAATAAATTATTATTCCGGTGACATTAATAAGGATAAATTCCTCATTAAGAAGCCCCACAAGCGGTCCAGCGATAAAGTTGCTGAGCACTGGAAGTTCGGTCGGCTTGTTATGATAAGCGGTTTCTGAACATAAATCGTTTAAGAAGTATTTAAGGATCGCTTCTTTAATCCAGCGAACGGGCTGATTGCATGAGCGGTTTTGTGGTTTTTCACATTTGTAACGTGTATGCGAGCCAGTTTTCCTTAGAAAGTCTTCGAAGGCATCCTCCCCTTAGGCAAATAGCCCTCGAAACTTTGCCATAGATAAATAAAGCAAACCTCATTAGACTGAAACAGGAACGTGGTATGGCAGTTCCTTTTGAATTTTTGCAGTTTGTTAAAATGCAGTCTTCAGAGCAAAGTTACAAATACTGCAATACCTTACAACATACAATTATTGCAATACCTTACAACATACAATTATTGCAATACCTCAAAAGTTGCAAAAGTTACAAACACTGCAATACCTCACAACATACAAATATTGCAATACCTCAAAAGTTGCAAATATTGCAATACCTCAAAGTTTCCTCACAACAGCTGTAAGCGTTGCTAGTTATGTGTTTTTTGGGTTTATCTAATAATAGCATAGCTCGTGAAGGCTATCTGTCTAACGGGAGGGATGCCTTAGTAGAGGATTTTCTAAGGAAACTGGCTCGTATTAACCTTATACATGGGAAAAACCACGAAAACACTCATGCAGCCAGCCCGTTCGCCTGGAAGCGAACCTCGGACCGAACTACCTATGTTCAGCGATTTTGCCGCTCGGCCGCTGTGGGCACTACTAGTTATGAGAAGCGTTTTCTGAATGAAAAATCCTTTAAGAAGTATGTAAGAAATATAAATGTATATTTTAGATTGAAATAAATCTTTCTCCGCTGTCTACATAACAGCAAGAGCAATGAAACAGATTTCTACAATACCTTTGATTGAATTACAAACAAAAACCATGTAAAATATAATTTTAAAATGATTGAATTAAATTTCTTCAAAAATAAACGTAGAGTTTTATTTCTCTACATGTAGTTTTGACATTTTTTGTATCTCTTTGTCTATATACGAAAAGGAGCGACAATTTCAGAGACCGCCCTGGGTGACATAGCTAATCTAAATGAAGTGAGCAACGTGAATATGAACCAGTTTCTCTTATATATATATATTAACCTACTGGGCTTTGCCATAATCAAATAAGCCGTATCAAATCTCCTTTTTGTGAAATGATTATGAGATCCGATTCTTCTCTGTATGCTCGATTTGGAGCAATAGAAAATCACCAGCATGTCTAGATACATTTTGCAGACAAGCACAGCACAAAACTCAATTATTATTGTTCGAAAACCACAGAGGTCATTATTAACATTGGAAAAACATTTTTCAAAACGGTAATGCAGAATAGTAGTTTTTAACGTATCACCTTACTCTAAATATATCCTGAAAATGCTTAAATCCATTGCAGATAACTGCTTAAAGAAATCTGAGGTAAACTCACTAAATTAAGCTATGTCTTTCCTTTTAATTACTATTATTTCAATAAAAATAATTTTCTAATAAAAGACCTTATAAATTCAAGAAACATTTGAAATTAACATGCTAAATTGGGATATTTTTCTTTCCTTTTGATTAACATTGTTTCAAAGAAAACAACTTTAAATTCTAAAAAAAATCACCTTACTTTCCAAAAACAAATTAAATGCAACACTTAAAAACTGCTGTCCCTTTCTAATAAAATGTTTTGCTTACATCCTCGAGAATAAAATCATTGCTTAGTAAATCTTTTAAATAGTTATTAATGTTTGATTCAAAAAGCTGAAACTCATCTTAGGAAAATATTTAAATTTAGGGATAGCATAAAACAGCATATTTTGACAGTCATTAATAGGGAATATTTGGCTACGCAAATCATTGAAAAGCACATACAGGTTGTTTTCATATTCCAGAAATGAATTTTGAAGTAATAGACCAACATTATGCAATTTTTAGCGAGAATATTGATATGCTTTAGTGTGAATGTATGCGAATTTATTAAAAACTAAAAGAAGGGATCTAAAATGGTATCAAATAAACAATTTAAGTTTTGTTTCAAAACATCCAAACCGTCATAAGGGAAATTTCTAAGCCAGAAAGAAAGTGCAAAACAGAAAACTCTTTTGAAATTCTTTGCAGACATGAGAGATTAGCGTAATCATACAGGCAAATGGTCAAATACTGATATATAACTAATAATCTAACATTTCCTACGCACAATTCTTGAAATTCTTTTGCAAAAAAATCAACAGAGGTCTAGTTCTGAAATGGAGTTTTGGAATGAAGCTATAGACGAAAACATTAACTAATATTAGTTCACCTGTTTGCCTTTGCTGCAGACGCAGCACACTGAAACCTTGGAAAGATTTTTGATATCTGTTTTTCTCAAATGACAGTTCACAGCCCTAATTCGATATAAATCTACCCAACTGCACACTTTATAGACAGAGGTTTCTATCATACAATTCAGCAATTTCATCATTACTAAACACCGCTATAATGTTTATAAAACTCCAACAAAAATTATATCAGTTTAGTTACGCTTAATGTTTTAGGTTCTCATGCGGTTAATAATTACTGTATTTAAGCACAGAAAATACTTTATTATGAAACAAATTAATTAATTAATTATATGTAACTAATTACTAATATTTTTACAGAGAACAGTAGACATATCCTATAGCGGATTCCTAAAAGGTTTTGTTTTATTTGATGATGGCAAAGCGCGCTAGGGCTTCTCACTAAGAGGCAGGAGGCCTTTGGGGAAACTTTCCAAGGCAACTGGCTAGTATTCACCTCTCATACGGGGAAAATAGCGAAAATGTTCCTGCAGCCAGCCCGTTTGGCAGGAATCAAACTGGTGAAGTCGAATTACCAGTGTTCAGAGATTTTACCTCTCGCTGCTGGTGGTCTCGGATTTCTAAAAGGATCTTCCTCATTAGGAAAATTCAAATGAGAGGCAAATTTGATTAATTTCATAATTCGCAAGGATAGGTGTGCAGTGTTCTTGATATGTAGCAAACATACGAGAAATGCTGCACAACTATCCTATTTGTCACAAAAATGGCCCCACCAGTAGCTGAGTGGATAAGACTACTGAATACTAGAAGATTGACCCGGGTTCGAAGCGCTGACTGCACGGCTGGTTTTTGTGTTTTTTTCTAATGTGCAAAGTGAATATGAGCCAGTTTCCCTCAAAAAGTGCTCCACAACGGCATCCCTAGCCCTTAGGCAGCTAGCTCTGGTGTACGTTATCGAATTCAAATAACCTAACCGTCTACAAACAAGAGGTGAAATGAGCTAGCAATTTCAACAAATTTAATCACACAGTCAATAGCGTCTGGAAAAAAGCACGTCAAGAATAAATATTAGGTGCGACGAATGGAAAAATAAGTTAAATAGTAAAAGTTATTTCTTAAAAGTGCAGAGCGGAATTTCCAGATCTAACTTTCGTATTATACCACCACCCCACAAGCTCATTTATTACACTCCTCAAAATTATAATTCAGATATTGACCTGAATAAAAAGATTTTAATGTTTAGACACTAATTTTAGGAGTTATGTGAGCAAATATGAAAAAAGAAAACGTTTGCATAAAAGTATGGTAGCACCTTATTCCCTTATGAAATGTTGATAAGCATTTCATAAGGGAAAATCTAATAAAGTTATTAAATATTATAATAAATTTCATACATTTCATTAATTTTATAAATTTTTGTTTATGTAATTACGGCAAAGCCTCGAGGGATATCTGCCTAAAGGGAAGGATGCCTTCATGAAGGACTTCGTAAGGGAACTGGCCCCGTATAGAGTAATGGCAAACCGCACATCGAGTTGATCAATGTTAACGAATTTCGCTTACTCTTCATGCTCAATGGTGAACCGTTGGCATGGGAGGAAACACCGGCGACTAATTTAAGCATAAGCAACCTTACACAAGCCTGTTTGTCATCTATGTCTTATCGACTGTTAACAATTCAACGGAAATTTGTTTGTGCTTATTGCATTTGCTTCTGTTGCATTTCATTTTGGTTTATTTTGTTCATAAACGTTACATTTAATATCATTTTATAATAATTTCTTTGACTGAGTAATTTAAACTGGATTTATTCCTTAATTTGTTAAGTACACAGGAATGGAACGTATGGTAAATACTCAATTGCTTTTATTCCTCAGAAGTATAATAAGTAAACATTCAGCTAATATATCTTGTAATGTTTCCTGTTTTGTAATCCTTCTTAAACGAAAATTTGCGTAGTTTACAATCGATATTTATACTCCAAGTAATGAAGCAACTTACAACCTAACAGGTTTTAAAACCAAAACTGTTTACACCCAGATAACCAATACAACCATATACCGCATTTATCTTCTTTTAAAATTGCGCCAAATTCTCTTTTGGGCATGCGCAGTATGCGAAATTCGTTTAAAATTGATCAACTGAATGTGCGGTCTGCCATTACGCCCTCGTATACACATGGGGAAAACTACGAAAACGTCCATGCAGTCAGCCTGCTCTCGGGTTTCAAACCTCGGACCGAACTACTAGTATTCAGCGACTTTACCGTTCGGCCGCTGCTGGGCCTAAGTGCTTGTCATGTGTAAAATGTAAACACTATGAGAATACATATTTATATGACAGGTAATTTAGCTTCCTGTAACGGCATACCTGCGGTTATTATATTTCCATTAGAAGCAAAGCTCTCCTTTTAACTAAAGCATGATTTTTTATTTTCTATGGCGCCTCAGTTCTGTTGTCTGAACCCTATAAACAAGTTAACATCAACTTAGAAAAACTTCTAAGGAAAAATAAAACTACTTGGATAAAGTTATGTTAGAAATTTATGGTAAGCATATAAAATGTTTTTCTTTGATAAACTGAACAGAAAATGTAATTTTATAAGCGAAACGGAAAGAAATTTCTTTCCTCTTAAGATTTCAGGAAAAAGAATTCTCCTCTCCCCCAGCCTTAAAAAAAGTTCTACTGTTTCAGCAAAATGTAAGAAGCGATTTATTGTATGAAAACATCAACAATAGAGTACGGAAAGATATTTTCTGGAATAGTTTAGCTAAAGTGCACGAGAAAAATGTTGCATCGGAACAATGCTTAACCATTATCTTCTGGTCTTAACGTCTTAGACAGCTGTCTCGTTTTACTATATAAAATATAGCTGTGCTATAAAGTAACTGCCATAAGCAAATATTTATGCAACGGAAAGAGGTGTTTCGTACAAAAAGTACTATCTTGTAGAAGGCTGAAAATTTTGTTTTGCACAAGAACTTACAGAAGTGGTAGTAAGAAATAAATTCGACCATTATCTCCTTCCGTAATCCAAAAATTTAGTTTTTTATTGTAACCGAAATTTCGAAAACGCTTAAATAACTTGTAACTCACATAAATACAACATTATAGGTACTTCAAAGATCTTTTCAAAGATATTCAATAGCTCATTGTTCAAGGAATCAGGATTGGATTGGTTGGATTTGTTTGGTCACGGAAAGCATGCGGCAGTTAAACCAACCGGGAAGGAATGGAAAAACTGTTGCGAGCACACGCAGGGACACAAAAATCTTAAGTGCTTAGGGTCTCTCAATATCTTAATACGGCCTTGTAAAGCACAAGAGAACCATGTGCTTATGAAAAGGGATGCGCCTTTTGTGGAGGGCTTTTTAAGAGAAACTGGATCGAATTCACGTTAAATATGGGAAAAACATGAAAATGCTCATATAACCAGCTGAATCACCTGGAATAAAAGCCAGGTTGAGCTACCAGTTTTCAGGGACTTTACCGCTCGGCCGCTGGTGGGGAAGTATTGGATTGGATTATTTAACACCTATAAGTACACATCGGTCAATTTGACCGACGAACATTTTTAAATTCTGGTATTGGCTACACTGGTTGATAGGAACTGAGGGAGTTTGTGAATTTTATACTATTACAGAAGTATATAATGTGTCAATGTTGGTAACAACAAGGTTTCTGCTTTTTTAAAAGTTTCAAAATTGTTAATTTAAATGTTCTTCCATTTTTTATTGCTTTTCTATGTTTTTTAAATAGTAAAATAAGTAAACATTAAAAATGCATACACGATCAAAATGACCGCATGCGTACCTTTGCGTTATAATAAACATGTGTTAAAGATGTTAAATATAAAGGTGTTAAATATAAATAATAACGTGTTAAAGGTGTTCAATATAGGTGTTAAAGCAAAGTACATTAAAGCTGTCTACTTGGTCATATCAAATGTTTGACTAAGAGGGCAAGATGGAAGGTAAAACTAGAACCTTCTTATTCCAACCTTAAGCTCCTAAGAGGAATTTAAGATTAACGGATTTTAAGTACTTCAGTTCCACAAATGCAAGAGCCCGTGATGAATGTATAAACACGAGTTCAACTTTTTCTAACCAACATGCCGGCCAAGAGAGCACAAGGAAATCAAGTATAATTAGGTTTATGTGGTTAAAGTCTAACCATAACTCCAGAATACATTCAACATGAAGATACATTGTTTGAAAAGTGGAACACTTCTGTAGGAGCCTCTCAGTAGCCGAGGGGGTGATGCAACTGAACACTGGAAGTTTGTTCTAGGTTCAGTATGTGAAAAAAAAAAAGCTTTCTACATGGGGATTGTTGGTCTTTTCCACGCGTAACTTGCACGCAAGTCACATTTCTGCTTGAAAAACTTCTCTAAATACAAGTATATGCGTCCTTTACCATAGGAGACGGGAGTTACGAACTTTTGTCTTAATCAAGTAACTAACCAATCACTAGTGTAGAGTTTTAATTTTAACCCTTCATTCACATTAGCTACAAAATATTTTTTTTTAAATGAAACACACTATTTTATTTTCCGTTTTACGGTATAACAAACGGAGTTTCCGATATTATTTTCAATAATTATTCGTTAGCATAGTCATTTGGGTTTATAGTTAGAATTTTATTCATTTTTGTTTTTGTATTTTCTTTTCCATTGCTGTCTAGTTGCAGCGAAAATACTGTTATCGGGGGGGGGGTATTTTGTACAGCTTTTTTGGTATCTTTTATCTTATCTATCTTGCCTCAAAACATTTATCTCATAGTTAACTCCTCCGCAAATGAATTCATGTAAAGTGCACAGATAATCTCAAGTATGTCAATTTCTGCCGCCACCACATTAAGAAATTTAAAAGTCAGAAGTGTTTCTGGAATCGAACCCAGGTCGAACTACCAGTGTTCTGAGACCTAACCGCTCGGCCATTAGTAAGTTAAAGCTAATCCGATAAGGACTATCAGTGTTCAGTAGCTTTGTCTACTCGGACATTACTGGACCTATCAGTGTGGAAGCTTGCATAAGAATAGATATAGAATCGAAAGACGGAAACCACTATAAACTACGTCTCACAAATAATGCTTATTTAATCTTGCCTAGATGACAAAAGTTGCCGAATGTTTATTAAATTTAGTATGGTAAAACATATGAAAATTATCTGAAGGAGAGATGCATTTATGAAAAGCCTTCCTGTGGAAATTCTTTCGCATGACGCGAAAAACAGGGCTAGCGAGAGATACCAATAAGCAGCTGACAGGTGAAAGTAGACGAGGATACCCAACTTTTCAATGGTTAATGCGTGTCTGTCCAGCGCCTGCAAATTATCTCCAAAAGGCATTCCAGTGGGTGCAATGAAAAGATTGTCATGATTTATGATTCAGACTAAGTATGCGTAAAGGACAGGTAAAATGGGACAATGGCCAGCTTTGCTGAAGAAAAACAGAGGAAATTTATAAGCAAGTAGATATAATACATAGTTAAATGTAGGCTAGCTAAAGAGTTACGTTTAAAAAGTTTAGAAGATATCTCACCTTAAGCTTCCAAGAATGCTGATGGTATAGGATAAATGAGAATTGGGTGCATTTAGAAAGCTTTTATTAAAGAAATATCGTCATACATTTGCAGGATTCGAACAAAATAACCAGTTTATGATAATGACAGTTCTAGGGTTCTTAAGCCTGAATAAAGATTTTAGTGACTAGCATTAGAGAACCTAGTATGTATGGGAAGTATATATAAAACGCTATATTTAAATCCCATAAAAAGTATGAGGAAGCACTATGAACAAGAGGTAAAAACCAAAACAGAACAGCACACCAGGAACCTCAGTGAAATGACTTTCTCAGAAAGTTTAGAAACTGAAAGATGTTGTTTAATTGATGAAGCATAATCTCTTCCATGTGTAATTAATCCCAGATTCCTATGATGTAACTAAGAAAAGTAAATCTAAAAACCAGTTGTTTTTTGTTGTTTTTGTAATCAGATTTGTGCAAATGGAAGTTGTTGGTCTGATTAAAAATATAAATCAACGAGTTCCTCAAGTCTCAAACTCCGTCTAATTTAAGACTGAATTCATGTATTATTTTAGAAAAAGGAAAACTATATGCAGAAAAAAAAAACAAAAAGGAAAGCCTTCAGAACGATCTATATAATGAAAACTTGCTCACGTTAAAGATATGCAAAACTCAATGCAGCCCAACTGATTCAATCGTCAGACTGAAATGAGGGAAGAATCGTGAATGTTTAGTGATTTTATTATTTTGGCTGTTGAGAAGAAAATATAATTTATGCGTTTTAATGAGACTCAAACCTTATCATTCATCAACCTATTTTGGACACCGACTGCCATGTCAGACTCATCGAGATTTTGTTAGAATTACTCTAAAGATCTTCGGTACTTATGAATTTCAGAAAAACAGCTGCATATTCTGTGTAATACATAAACTGTTCAAATCATTAAAAAAGAGAAGTAAAATTAATTTATAATGGAAGAACTCACGTTTCGTCAAATAGGGATTTATAACAAAAACACGTGTTCTGTGCCAAAAGCTCGCTACTAGAATTAATAAGCAAAAATTTGGTAAAACATTCACGAAATTCAGTTGCTGAATATAACTCCAAGAGCGTGAACATTTTCAGCAGATGAAGACAGATGGCAGGCAGACAATTCGGAAATTTTATTTCATTTAGAAATTTTGGAAATTATTAGGCTTAATTTACTTAATATATAGATCGCCAGTCAGAAAAATAAGAACGATAATCTTTCTTAATAAGGTAAATAATTCACATCAGCATCTATCAAGTGTCAAAATTGCACTGCCCTCCAATGCTGGGCGTGTGCCAAGACAGAAAGGCGGAAGCATGGGCTTTTCAGAGAGATTCCAAGAAAATGAAAAACGCTGAGAAATATCTAAACGTCTGAAAAATTCTGGGAAAGAGGAAATTTTTTGAAACTTTTCTATCTGCTGCTTCAACACTAAACTGTTTTGAGGCGTGTACTAAAGATAAATTCGAGATTTAAATAAAAAAAGTATTTTTTAATAATTTCATCGCATGTAATTTTTATCACATATCATTCAAAATATAATTGACACATGGTGATGCCATGGCTTTTATAACATCATTAATTGAAACTAAAGTAGGTGACCAAAAATTCATTATGCATCTGGTGTAATGACTAAATAATCAATCTAATTTTCTTTACCGAAACTTAATGATACTATGACAATGTTTTATTATTTCATTGCTCAGTTAATAGAAAAGTTTTTGATAAAATTATTTTGAGCACGTGCCACGGTTTCCATGACACGTAAGCTGACAGTTTTTTTAAATTAAACTTTAATTATATGTGGGAACTATGTCCTTAAGGTAAGGATGACAATAATGGCTACGTGTTTAAGAGAAAGAAGGACGCCTTTGTAGAACTCCTCTTTACGGAATCTGGACAGTTTTTATGTTTTATGTGGGGATTATCACAAAAATACCCATACATCGTTCCATCAAGAACTGTCTTGTGTTTCAAAACTCAAACTGTCAGTATTCAGCTATCTTATCCGTTCGGCTACTCATGGGCTGGGTTTTAGCGGCAGAGTAATATCCAGTCACGTTTAGCTTGCAAGATACTTGGACCATTATCCACTCAATAAATTTTTTCAACTGCGTAATGTAATGAAAAACAGTATTTTCAGATTTCACACACCGGATAAATTACAAATTTCCATATAATAATAAAGAATAATTAATATTTAAAATCCAGCTAGTCAATACGTGTGTGGAAGCATGAGAATCACTTCAGTACCTAATGTAAAGTGGAAATTGTGGGTAAGTACTCGAAGGCTATATGGGGCATAAAGGGAATGATGCATTTCTGGAGGATTTTCCAAGGGAGGACTGTTTCGTATTTACGTTACACGCACAAAGTTTGTTTTGGTTTACTTGATTATGCCAAAGCATGCTTAGCTACCTGGCTATGGGAAGAGATGCCTTCTTGGAGGACTTTCTAAGCGAAATTGGCTCGTATCTACGTTACAAATGAGTAAATCCATGAAAACGCCATGCAGCTAGCCCGTTCGCCTGGAATAGAACCCAGCTGGAACTACCAGTGTTTAGTGATTATTGTAAACCACACATGTAAAAACCACGTAAACACGTAAGAGCACTTTTCGTGTTTTATCTTTCTGATCGCATGTAATAAATACAGTATAAGAGATGTAGGTTTAATTAGACGATTGCAATAATTTAAACAAAGTTCATTTCTGGTCAGATTAAATAAATCGTACTTTCAAACTAAGTATCAAAGTAAACATTAAATGTAAAGAATTCTGGTGATTTAAGTTCAAAGCACATTCATTATCGGTTCTTAAATTGCCTGAAGCTTTCTGTTATTGATATGAATTATTATTGAATTGATATGAATATTGATAATTACTGTATTCTAAAAAAATCACTCGCGAACTCTTCCTTGGATATTAATTTACCGACTACATTTTCCGTGAAGCATAGCTTAACACTCAAACTTTTCTTCAATGTGCACTTTTTATTGTGTTAAGCACTGTTGCGTGCGTACGGTTTCGTAACAGATTGAATGCACTAGTGCAATAGAAAGTTAATAAAATTTATTTTTATCATAGGAAATAAAACGAAATGCTGGATTTCTCCTTTCAGATATTCGTACAATATCACACAATATCACGCAGTAGTTGTATTTTAAACTACTAAAACATTAAATAGATCGCAATCCAAAGCGTAGAGAAAGCTAATCCAATCTCACCGCGAATTCGCTACAAGCAACAACAACAGTTATCTAAACAACTGAACTGAGATTTTTCTCTCCGGCTTTTTAATTGTGCACGAGAAGGTTCTGGTAATTTCCGTTTTCTCCAGCTTTCTGGAAAGCAAAAGAGTAGATTTACGAGATATGTATTTATTAAACGCGCGTGCTGCTATATTTTTACTTTTCCGGCGTAGCTTTCTCTTAAAATTCATCGCGCGCTAAATTGCACGGGGAAACAAAACCAATTTTATTTACAATTGTACTAAAAATAGCTAACTAAACACAAAATCCGTAGCAGTACACTTTGAAATATTTTTCATTGATGATTTTATTCATTTGAAAACGAATCCACATATTTGCATCCCCAAAGCATACCAAGTGCTTGAATACTTTCTACCCTCACCGTATTTCATGAAGCAAAATTGAATTTCAGTGATTCAACATTCAGTTGCTAGTGCCATTCCTTAGCCACAAAAAAAGGTGCACGCATGCTTATAGATATTAGATACGACTCTACGTTATGAGAATGGGAAATAAATTTTCTTGAGTGAATTTCAAAGAACTATTTCAAAACTTTCCAAATCGGTATGAGAAATAAATGTATAAAAGCAGAAAAAGGCATAAAAGTCACGCATCTTCCATAAAACGTGACGAAAGAGTTAGATTTTTCAGTTTTTCTAAGCTTCATGATTAACTGCAATATGGAAGAAACATTTCTTATACTTACTTTCAAGAATAACAGGAAAGCACAAATATATAACCAGAAAACAGTAATACAAATAATGTGAGAACCAAACATTTAATTCTAGGTTTATTCGGAATTTGTTGAGTTATAGTATGATTATGGCAAAACAGGCAGTGGCCATCTGCCTTAGAGGTGGGATACCTAAGTGGAGGACGTTCTGAGGAAAACTGGATCGTATTCACGTTACACATGGAGAAAATGACAAAAACCAGCCATGTAACCAGCCCTTTCGTCTGAGCTCGAATCCAATCCAACTACCAGTAGTCAGCTGTCTTAACCACATTTATTCGGATTAACTGAAATGTTTTACCTGTATGACTGGTTGGCTGATTAATTAAGGCAAAGCTATTCGAAAGGCATCTGCATAAGGAGAGGCGCTAACGAGGAGGACTTTCTCAGGGAAATTTGCTCGTATACGTATGCACATTATTCACTTGATTAATCAAGGAAGACAAGTTTTAAACTATATATGTAGTAAATTTTCGATAAAAAATTAATATATATTTTATACTAAAAGAATAAATTGCATGGACATTTATTGCATAGGTTCATCAAAAGAAATATGTACAAACTTTTTTTTTTTTTTTTTTTTTTTTTTTAGGAATCAAATGTAGTTTGAGGCAAATTGAAGTTGCTCCATCAAAAAATGCAGGTTACGAGTCAAATAATACTGTATTTAAATATTATTCCAAAAATATGAAAAGAAATGTAATATATAGCAATTTAATACATATTTAATTTAAAAATAATAAAAGCGTTTGGGCACTTTTTCCCTCTATGTTCCACGGCTTTCGCTTGAGAAATGATGAGCTTTCCTAAATTTGGATCATCATTTTTGTTCGCGATTCAAAAATTACCGAGAATCCTTTAATCCATAATGCTTGGTTAGTTATTTGAACGTGGCAGAGCACAGGAGACTATGCTTAAGGAGAGGAATGCTTTCGTGGAGGACTTCTTAAGAGAAACTGGCTCGCATTCATGTTACACTTAAACGAAAAACACGAAAATCAGTCAAACAGCATGCGGTTTGCCTGGATTCGATGCCGGGTCTAACTACAAATATTCAGTGGTCTTAACCATTCACCCCGTGGTGGAGCCAATATTATTAAAATATCAATTTTCATAAATTTTCTTTATGAATTCTGTATTAAGAATTTAATTTGAAAAGTTTGAGTAACAAACGTCGAACCACAGTGAATTTTCTCGCTACAGGGGATGATCCAGATTTCTTTAAAAACTCTACCACAAAGGCAAACTAATCCTTAAGCAGAGAGGCCTAATGTGCTTTGCCACAGTCAGATATCCGAACCCTGATACAGTGAAAGGTTCATTACAATGTTCAGATGTTACCAGTTTTAGAGGAAAAAATTATATACGAAATCAGAAAATTTATCATTGTAGAACAACAGCACATAAAAAATTATCAGAAGCCTAAAAATATTTTTAATTCGCTTCTTTTAATGTGTAGTTAACTTACTATTTTTTTAATGGCTAGTCGCTTTATTTAATAGCCGTTAGCTATGCGCCACTACAAGTGGACGGAAGTGGTTGCCATTTAATTATGGAAGCACCTAATAGGTTGCTACCGTTGCTTCCTATGAAAAGACTGGCAGTTACAACCATGCCTTCTCCGGGATCCGAACCCGGGAGCCAAGTTATTATTTACAAAACATTTGTTTCTATGGATAATAGTAAAATAGTGTACATATTACAATCAACTTTCCAAATGCAATTTCATGATTGCTTTGTGGATAACTGGGATACAGTGTGCAAATTGCTATGGACATACATAATGAGATAATATAATTGCTATGGCCATACATAATTGCTATGGACATACATAAACTGTTAAGGACAAGAAGTTATGACGTATCGAAGTGGACAAGTAGTATTTACGGGAACAATGAACTTAACAAAAGTGCACTTCAAATTTATTAAAAGTTTATATGATCATAGAATAGTCTACACAACATCATATACTTTGGGCTATGGAATTATCAACTGCCTGAACTGATGTGACTGGCCTACTCTGTGGATAACTGCAATAATAATACAGACACACAATCATTAGGTGTGTAACTGATAAGAATATGAAGTTATGACGTATTGAAGAAGACACAGATTTAGAAACTGGTTAATATAAAAGTTCCACTCTCCACAATATAGATCCTATCCATGACAATGTAATAATTGATTGTATATATGTTTTTCATACCGATTATTATGTAACAATTATTGTATTGTATAGATGACATTTTCAATTTAGCATTGTAATATTACTATCATTGATTTAGTGAATACCGCCGGCGGTGGATGGTAGATTCTTTTCCGTCGCATGGGCATAACTCTGATTGGTGTAGAACCTTAGGTCGGAGGTCCATTTTGGTCAATGACCACTATACCAGCTGGGCAGCATGTGTGGTTTATTACTGCAGTCATTTTAGTGTATAGAAGGATTAGTAAATTTATTTTCGAATAAATGGCGTGTTAATACAATTCAGAAACTAAGTACACTTCACGTGAGGTAAACTAATTTTGCCTAATGTTTTTAAAAATATGGAAAGTCAATCGGACTGACCAAGTCAAAAAAAATTATTTTTAAGCTTCTTTAGCATTAGTAACATAAATCATTTTAAAGCTTTCAGCGTTAAAAAAAATATTCCGACTCCTCGAATCCCAAACGAATCGCCAATAAACGAAAAGTGAATTAACGATTTTTTTATAAAAGGATATTTTTCTAATATAAAATATGATTTTACATCATGCCCAAAGAGGCTTTTCTAACGTTTTGCGCGTTAAAACTAATTATTAAATGTCATGTTCTTGGCATTTAATCCATAAAATTTAATTCAACAGCAATATCGGAAAAAAAAATGGCAAAACGAAATCAATAGTCCTTCTGGGAAACTTCTGGTGGTGTGGTGGTGTGTGTGATTATGAGCAAAGCCTCGAGGGCTATCTGCCTAAGGGGAGAGATGCCTTCGTGGAGGACTTTCTAAGGGAAACTGGCTCGTTTACACATGGGGAAAACCTCGAAAACGCCCATGTAGCCAGCCCGTTCGCGGGATTTGAACCTCGAACTGCCAGTGTTCAGCGATTTTACCGCTCGGCCGCTGGTGGGCCGGGAAACTTCTGGACTGAATATATTTAAAAAAGCATACCTTTAGAATTTCCGATACCCAGTCTCGCAGGGTAGAGATAAAAATGTTTTTTCTCCGTACAGTGTTGCTATTGCTCGCTTTGAAATCGTTGAGTTTCTTAATAAAAAACTCACAAATGCTTTACAAAATATGTAATAGATAATAAAACAAATTTCAAAGTCTGGCTTCCAAATGCCCATATTGGGATGGAGACGTACGTTATTCAAAAATGTGATGGCTCTGGGTACCGTTGTTTTATCACAATGCAAGAAACATACATACATTTATGCAGATTCTTCGTTATTTTTTAATATAATACAGGATTCTAACATTGGTGGCAACAATTTAAAAAGTGATTCGCCGTTTATAGTGAATCAACGCAAAATACCAAAACGAAAATAATAATTCTTCTGGGCAAATTGCCCATTTGGACTAAAATGAGTCAAAACATTTAAAAGAAAGGCAGATAGTACATTTAACTCTGAGATTTATAAGGTAACAAATCATAAGACTTTATCTGACGAACTCCTTTTTCGATTTGTGTTACTTGTTTCTGAACAACTTTGAAACTGTTTTCAAACAGTATATCACTTTATTTTCAAGCTGTATATCATAGCAGATAAATTCTTGAATTGAAAATTCATCTAGTATGTGAAAGTATTAGAAATAAAGATATATTAAATCTAAAATAGCATGTAAAATATCCCAACTATTTAAGATTTTAATTCTTATTCCAAAGCAATTTTTGAAAACTTAGATCACATCAAGCAATCTACAAAAACATACCTAGTGCTTTAGGCGTAAGCAAATTAACACTATTATTCGAGGTTAATGTTTAAGCATTATCTTTTACTGAGAAACTCAAAATTATGTGCGGATCAACAAACTGTAAAAACATGATTGTATACTACAACAGTCTAAAACATACTTTTGTGAAATCTATTGATATCTATAAATTCTTTGTTGTGAGAAATGTAATATTTTAAATAACTATTATTGATTATTTAAAATAAAATTGCCGCAAAGAAGAGGGAAGAATTATGAATTGTCAGCATGGCCGAATTTAGTCGGCCCTGGCTTCCATAAATATAATGGTCATGCTCCCCACATCCCTAGCCTCGGTCTATAAAAGCGACAGGAGGACTAGACGTGACCAGAAAACGACAGCAATCCTGCTAATTGATATGCTGTAGTGAATCGATTATAGGATTCGGTTCCTAATGGTAAATGTAGATGTTTTTAGGGAGTCATTTCCCCAAGGACGGAGTCTGTGTCCTTGGGAGTGGTGCCTTTTAGAGACAAGGCTCCAATAATCAAAGTGAAATGTCCCCCTTTGTTTTTCCGTCAATTTGCTAGAAACCCTTTCTTATTTAAAAAGCATCTGCATTAGCAGAAGATGGAAATGAGAGGAACATTTTCTTACTTAGTTATAAGGAAAAAAAAAGCGAGAACTCTAACGTCTGAAGAATTCTGACTATATTTTCTAGCTGCGTGCTTTTAAAAAATTCTCATACTAGTTTATATCCGAGTGCAGCAACATGATGGAAAAAAGTATCTTATGTATAAACTATCTATCCGAATTTTGGATAAATTACAATAGATTGGTTGAAACAGCATGATGATGTATTCGAATAACATTTGACGTTACAATGCGGTGTTCAATTTCTATGTTTTAATGAAACTGTTGTTTCCGATCTTCCTGTAAAAGAGGCATACCAGTGTAAGGCTGGCCAGGGTTTATTTGGCGGTAAGCAGGCGGGCTGACCGCGTAGGATTTTCATGGCTCTTCCTAGGCATTAGAAGACAAAGGCTTTCTTCTCGTAAACATATCTATTTGACTAACCAGTCCCTTCCCAAATTTAAATTTACTTCAGAAACTTCTAAAGAGGCGAAGCTCAAATCGCATGTATCTATGTTAAATGAACATTCTAATTATATGTAGTTAATTATCAACTTATGAACAGCCAATTTATTAGTCATATTCAAACTCATTCAAAGAGTTGGTACTTATGGCATTAAAGAAATGAGCTCATTCCCGGAATTTCAAGATTTATGAAATTCAATCTAACTGCTAGATTAAAGAAATTTTTCTAATCATGCTGGTTTGTTAGCAGCTTGCTTTAATTGGCTATTGCCAACAAGGCTATCTGTTTTGTGATTATCGCCATAATAGTTGACTAAGGAAATTTGCCTCTTATTCACGTTATGCGTGAAGAATACAATGAAAACTTGAAATAGGCTTAAGGGGAAATCGAACATGCACCAAACTATCAGCGTTCAGTGAACCACTCGGCAACTGATAAACGCTTCTAAGAATAATTTTCTAATTCATAGAAATTGATTAAAATTTAGTTTAAGCACAGAAAATGCAAAGTGTCAATTTTCAGAAGAAAAAAGGAATTGTACTCAATGACATTAACCAGATAATTTTTGGCGAAGTATTAAATTTGAATGAAAGATGGCAATCATTGAAAAGTACAGCAAATTAATGTAGCTATACCTAATGTGATACGAGAGAATTATTTGTGAGCATTAATAAAATGCAATTCACTCTTTCCGAAGGAGGGTTTTGTTAATCCTATATAGCAAACCCATCATCTCCCTTAGGCCATTTGCCTAAGAGAGAAGATGTGATGAGATGGTTTCATGGAAAACTTTCTCAGGGAAACTGACTCTTATTTAAGTTACACTTGGAGAAAATCACGAAAAACAATCATGCAGACAGCTCGTTCGCCTGAGATCGAGTCAAGGTCGAACTCCCAGTATTGAGCAGCCTTAATTACTCGGCCACTGGTGTGGACAGATGCCTTCAGGAGCGACTTTCTAAGGAACATTGGCTTTTAATGGATGAAGCAGCATTCTGAAGAAAACGAAAATTCCCAAGAATATTTCCCAAGGAAAAAAAAAACAATATGAAACGATTCACAAGATAAATGCCAAGTTCAAAATTGCGTGGATAAATACATTTATGTACAATATAGCATGAAATTACCAAGACGAATTGTTATTTTCAGCTTAGTCACTCAACACTTCGGCAACTGCGAGATTAAGCAATTATTCCTTCTCAAATACGCGCGATGTCTGTCAATCGTAAATTTTTAATGCGAGTTGTGTACGTCGGCGCCCACTGCGGTACGTAACTGGAATGTGAGATAACCATCAAAAGGTTAAGTTTTCGGAAATTCAGAAGAATTTCGGAAGAAAGATCTGAATAAATTTAGAAATATTCTAAAATTTAATTTTCTATTATTAGCAGGCTATGAATTATATACTCTTTGCATATATATTGTGTTTACTGGAGTTAACTTGCTTACATTTAATTTTATATGCACCTTACATGTAAATTTAGACGAATGGAGATCATTTTAGCATATCTATTCATATATTTACGCACCTGAATATTGGCTTACGTATATATATATATATATATATATCTTTAGTAGCCAATTGTGAATCACTAGCCATTAATTTAGACATGATCTGCTCAGATAACGTTTGTCCTATATTTGTTCTGAGTAATATCCTAAAGCTGGCACTCTTTAACAACACTTGGATATAGGTTACATAGTGAGAGCTGAGATAGGTTATGGAATAAAATTTTACGAACTTGAAAGTTAAAAACCCAACTTTACCATCAGTATATTCTCATCTTGAAACCAAAAATTTAATGCATTTTTTTGGCTACTTCAGGAAGATTTTTCAAAGAGCCAAAGATCAAATGTTTAAGATAAATGTGCAAACATCAAATATTTTGAAGGCAAGTTTTAAATTTATTAGATTACGGTAAACAGCATAAGGGTAATCTGCCTAAGGGAAGGGATGGATACCTTCATGGAGGACCTTTTGATGTTTTGTTTGCTTCATTTGAATTACAACAAAGCATGCGAGGGTTCATTTTCTAAAGAAAAATGATATTTTCGAGCGTCTTCTTAAAGGAAACCGACTTGTATTCAAGTTATGCATAGGGAACATCGAGGTAACTTCCATACAGTCGGCTCGTTTGCCGGGATTTTAACTCCCGTGTCGAACTACCAGTGTTCAGCTCTGTTGCTTCTCGACAACTGGTAGGGCAGAATTTTCAAAGAGGAAAGGAAAACGTCTATGAAGACCAACCTATTTGTCATGATTTGAAATAGCATCAAAATCCACTGTTCAGCAGTCTTACCCGTTTGACCGCTGGTGAGCCGGGCGGATGTTCTTGAGGGAAATGCAAACAAATACAACGTTAGGACTGTAGTCTTAGTTACTCGCAAAATATAACAGGTTGTTTGCTATTTACAGTCTAATCGCATGTATTTGAAAAGAGCAATTAGACACACATTAATTGCCCGCTGTTTATTTACAAAAATTTACTCCTTTTATTCCGAGATAAATGTTCATAAACTTCATTAAAGGAAACATGATTTTAAGAGTTTGGAAACAAGTTAGGAGAGAAGGGCGTTTTTCGAAAATGTTTGCAAAATATGCTAAGATGGTCTAGAAAAGAACACTTTAGCTACTTGTGAAAGTAAGAACGTAATAAACTAACCACTAAGCGGAGAGTTTGCTACAAGTGAAAAATAATATTAGAATTAAAAGCATGCAACTCTTTTACACACATAAAACAAAATATTAGAGCAGTAGCTAAGAAAAGAACTAAAGAATTAAAGCTGTTTAATACGCTCCAAAATATGCATAAATGCAAAAATAGGACGAGTACCGAAAAATCTGTTCAGTTGTAAAACTGACTTTCATGAAGAAATACTTCCGATAACTAAATAGAAACTAGAACAAAAAAGAAAAATATTACTGAAAAAAAATCGTTATTTCCATTTTCTTTAAAACTTTTTTCTCCATATACCGATGCTACTTCATGAATATACATACTTGCGAATTGATTCTTCATGTTTCTTAACAAATGATTATAATTTGGTGAGTTTTTCGAGTGCAAAGCTCTTGCACTCGAAAGGCGAATCTCATGCACCATTTAACACTTTAGAACAGAGGAACTAAAAGTCACCTCTAAAATTCAAAGTGCTAAATTTTAAAAAGTGTAAATTTTAAATAAAGT
The DNA here is from genome assembly GCF_044657685.1 of Stegodyphus dumicola. NCBI lineage: Eukaryota > Metazoa > Arthropoda > Arachnida > Araneae > Eresidae > Stegodyphus > Stegodyphus dumicola. The sequence goes on along the minus strand of NC_140781.1, from coordinate 101,940,060 downwards.
ATCTACATTCTAGAAAAATATTATAGATTAGTAAATGCCTTTTGGAGCTTACTTTATGATGAACCAGTAAAGTATGCTCCCTATAACTTCTTAAATAATCAGAATCACTTTAACAGTGAAATACCACTCGGCAGAATGGATTTGGTTTATGCATACAATTATGGAAAAACACTCAAGGGCTAGCTTCCTCAGCAAAATGGATGTTTAACCTGACTGCACGCATATATCCCGAGCATACAGCATATTTAAAGATAACTAGTTGACATGTTCCCACCAAAAGACCCAACGTATGACTTTAAAAAATATGAAGGCTCGTATTTTTATTCTTTAAAATTATGTAATGTTTGTAAACAAAAAATTTAAATATCAACTTTTCCCATAGTTATATGATACTACTGCTTGACAAACCGTTCCTGTTTTAAATGCCTTAATTATCCAAGGGTAATAAAACGTTTCAAGTTAATTCTCCAAATGAAATGTTGTGAAGGTTTCAAAGTGCTTATTTTTGAAATAAAACAATAAATAAATCGGCTATTTAAGGTTTTATGTAACTGCACTGAAAAGTTCTGTACTCAGCGAGTTTTGGTTTTGGTTCCATTTTGATATGCTAGAGAAAAGTGAAAGACATACAGCTACACAGTCAAACTAAGTTTCTTAACTTTATCATTTGCTTAAGATATCAGCTTACTTGTGCACATAATTGGAGGGGGGGGGGTTAAAAAAGGAAAATAAGGCCCTGAAATTTACTAAAATCTTTTGCCGTTAATCTTTAGATGATCATTAAAGGTCCTAAATGCGCAATTTAGTTTCAGCAAAATTAACTAACTGGATATAAAAGTGATAAAACTGAGCTGTTTGTAAACAATCAAAAGGTACAAAAGCTTAGAAAATCAGAAAAATAAATACAAATCTTTTAAACAATTTGCAAGATTCCGAACGATTTGCTGAATAAGAACCGAATTCGTACTGCTTTTAAAAGTTTTGCGCTTTATCCACCTCTATAGAAACGCGTCGACTTTCAAGCCGGCGGAAAAATTTAAAGACGTATGTGTACCCCTGGCGCTAAAGTGTGCCAATTTCTCCGCAAGCTGAACAAATGATCTCTCAAGAGCCGGCTTTGAACGGTTTCGCAACACATGCAGTAGTATAAAGAATACACAGATTTTAAGTTGCTGCTTCTATACACTCGGAATGCTAATTCCGAAAGCTAGATTTTGAAATCATCATTCAAGAATTTCGCCATGTGCAAGTTGATCATCTGTGCACGCCATATATTTGGCGAAATAATTCTGGCAAAATTAAGTAGCACAGTTCAGAACATGGAGTTTCTTTAAAATTTCCCAAACTTTTTCCAATTATTTTTTTCTCTCCGCAAACAGCTTAAAACGTTTCACGGTATTAAACTATTTTAATTAAAAACGAATACATTAATTTAAGACTCAGTTTACCAATATATATATATATATATATATATATATAAGAATATGTCCTACTAACCATGTCCTAAACTCGTCAGTTTTCAACAGGAGCTTGTTGGTCGAAAGTTTTAATACGAAAGATAAAAGTTTATTTATAGATTTTTTTTGCGAATAAATCAGTTACGTTTAGTTTTTTAAAAATAATACCATGATATTAACTGTGCAAATGAAATATTCTCCATTTAAATTAAGCGCCGAAGTAAATATGTAGCATAGCTCGCAAGAGAAATTTTTAATTGGTAGCGTTTATTACATCAGTAATTGCTTTAGTACACTACCAGCATAAAATCTGTTCAAAACCTTATTAGAGGAATGCCTTTCAAAATAAGAAATTTTGTTAAAAAGCAACATGACAAAGCATTTTAAGTAAATTTCAGAAGGCAATAATGTTGCGGTTAATTTCTATTACGAGAAGTAATGCCAGAACTATCAAGGTTTGGCTTAAAATTTTCAATTTATCATGTATTCATATTTGTCAGTGTCTAAGGCGCGAAAAAGAAAGTTGTCCATTAAACTTCCATATAAATTCACAAAATGTAAAGATGTATTTTATTCATCTACATATACGCATCCGCACTACACATAAAATAATAAAACCACTTAATCATACTTCAAAAACTCTAACCCACTAAAACGGTATTTCAGACTTGAGTTTCGGCGGCTGCAGAGTTACATGGTCAATGTATTAAACATTATGCTGAATGTATAGCAGAAACTTTAGTTAGAGCGAGAACAAAATATATTTGAAGAACTCACCAAGTGTGTAAAGTAACGTTTCCACTGTAATCAGTCCGCACAGGAGAAAAACCATGGCCATGCTGCATTTAGAAAAGTTGCAAAAAGTCCGTCTGCCGGGCCTCAAAGATTGGAAAACGATTGCAAAGCCATAGCTCACGGCAGTGATACCTAGGCAGCAGCCTACTTTTGAAGTGCGTTTTGGGAGGCATACTAAACACTGAAATTACATTTTTTTGCTAAAGAAGAGGAGCACGCGAATCTGAAATTCAGCGCAACTGTCCGTCACTCTAACATGGTGAGGAAGCACTGTAGTATAAAATTTGTAAATAGAATCAGAGCTCCGCCCCCAAGAAAAGTTTTCAAACAGTTTCCAGCGGTTCTCACTGACTCTCTCTTCGCAGACACGCGGTCACAGAGATAAGCTCCGGAAGACGAGTCTATGAGTGACGTATTGCCTCGTCAGACTCACTCGAGTCAACGGGAAAGTCCTTGTGGCTGGTAATGTGCCGGTTCCACTACACGCTGCTTACTAAGAGGTGCAAGCGGCGTTGAACAGCTAAGAGAAGTGTGAGGTGCAATACCGGCTCCCGATAGCCTCATATGCACGAATTTACTACCCTAGTGGAACTTCAGTAAATCGAAGATATTCTACTGGCGTCGACGAGCCGCACGACTGTCTTGTGGAAGGGCGCAAGGGGGCGCTTCCTTCGCGCCACCGCCTGGTAGAGTCTACTCCCGTCCTTGGGGAAGAATCGATACTTTTTTGATAGAACAAATTATTTTCATTGGCCGATTATTTCAAATTTCTCTTTTTGCTAATAGAGACGAACTTCGGTTCCCGGTTTAGCTCAAGGGGACGAAGACTGTGCTGAAATTCAGCGAACTGGAACTGGCAGTGCCAGTTAATACAGCTGATTTAGTGCTTCAAGAGTATGAATTAAAAATTAAACTTGAAAATTGTATAATTAATAACACCGTTTTGTTCAAAATGTGATAAAGGAAAGTTTCAGAAAATTTAAAAGTGAACTTTTACTTTTCCTATTTACAGATATAGTGGTAGTCGAAATGCCTTAGTGCCTTCAGAATTGAACGGGAAGAGAGTCGTAGATTACTTCTGCAACGACTGAGACTTAAAAGAGTTCGGAAACTTTGAAAATCAGCTTCTGAAGGTTTCAGTTTTATGAACTATTAATTGCAGTCATACCTCAATTTATAAATTTTCATTTCAAGAAATCTGGGATTTAAGAAATCATCTTTTGGAGATAAAAACTAACTTAAATTTAAAACAAAAGAAAACAAAGACAAACAAACAAACAAAAAATAGCAACAAAACCAATTTTTTCCCTCTAAAACTAAAAGCGTGCCATTTTGCCATTTAAAAGCAAAATTCCAACTAATAATTGAAACTCACCCCGTTTTACAAGTTAATCTTAAGAACGAATTAGTTCGCAAGTGCGATTTGTTCCTTTACAATTTCAAGCCTTGTAAATGAATGATGTATATATATGTATATATATATAATATTTGCATGTGTATATGAACATCAGAATTTTCATGAGTTATGGACATATCACGCTATTGCGTGATATAGCCAACTGTAATGTAAATCAGCTCCTTTTCCGCGATCGAGCGCATAGTATGGAGTAAAACATCGATGCTTCCAGTTCCCAAGTTCAATGCTCTACAAAGGGAAAGCTCTGAGATCTTTTGCGGTTACCTTCTCATGAAAAGTTAATTTGGGCTTACTTATAAGTCCCGTTTACCGGGGGCTGAAAGGTATGTCTGTAAGAAATTTTAAGCTTCCCCCAGTGTGGTGGCATAAGTGGGAGTCTGCTTCCCTTAATGATCCCTTCATGAAGGGCATCTTTCCCTGCGACGGGTAGTCTTCGTTTGCTTTACCTAATTTAATAAGTTCAATTGAGTTTCACTCACTTTATAAAGTATTTTCTCCCTCTTTATCACGTGCCTTCGTGATGTAATTTAGAAGCACGTTCGGCCAGCGTCCGGAGGTCCAGAGTTCCAGTCAAAACCGAGGGCACTGTACATTTTTCACGTCTCCTGTGTCGAAATAAAATGTCTAATGGTTTCTATAGTGGCACCGAACTAAAATGCAGTAGACAATAAATCATCGACACCAGAATTTAACGATTGAGTCTCTGCCTCCCCAGACTCCTTTTAAGTGTGTGTGTGGGGGGGGGAAGAGTATAAGGTACTTTTTCTCTCCTTATCGCGTTTTCTGATTTTCGCTATGTGTAGGAAAGGATACAAGCCAGACCTTAAGAAGTCCTCTACGAAGCATCTCTCCTCTTAGGCACATAGCCCTCGCGTGCTTTGCCAACTCTCTTTATCGCGTTCATTCTTGATGCAGTTGGAAGCACGTCCTGCTAGCGTCGGGAGGTTAGGAGTCGAATCCCGCCGAGAACGTCTTTTGCTCCAAAAATGCCTAATAGGTCTCTACAAACCAAATTAAGCATCGTATGTGGCTTTAGGCTTTTGTTTCGCGCTATTTCAGATTTGAAGTGCAATTATATTTAAGTACCGTACACTTCAGTTCACCGTCCTCTATCTACACAGATCTCAGACCGAATAAAAATGGCAGCTTAATCGGAGGACAAAGAGAAAACAGCAATTATGCAAAACCTTTTATGGAGGTCTCCTTTTCTCGATTTTTCAACTTAGTTGATATCTACTTAATTGATATGAAACTTAGTTGAACTTATTTGATATGAAAAATTTACACAGGATTTCAGAAAATAACTTGTTGACTCAATTGTTTATAATTTATTTAAGTAAAAAAAGTGTATTTCATTATTTTACTAATACCTATATAAGTAAACATTAAAATAAAAACAAAACTTTTTAAGCTGAAAAAGTATTTTCGAAACTTTTAAACATATATGCATATCGTATTTACTCGCATATTCCCCCCTTAACTTTTTAGCGCAAGTTTCTAAAATTCTTTTAAGCATTTTCCCCTTCCACAGGACGTTCCCCCAGCGAGCTCCCTAAATTTTAAAATGGTTTCTTCATGTAGTCATTTTTCATCTTGCTAACTGATTTGCTTGTGGATTTTTGGTGTAACGATAGAGCAATAATAATTAACAGCTTCAAGTAAACGGCGACGTGTAATTGACGGCTCTGAAGATCACTACACGTGGGAAAACAGACTGAACGGCGACGAATACAATGACAACAGCAACGACAGTGACGACTTTTAAGCTGCAGCAGACAACATAGACAGCAGTTTCAGCAGTATTAAATGATTTGGCGATTGCGGAGCAACTGCGGATAACTATAAGAGCGGGCGAGATTCGAGATACAGGGAAGTAGAAATGAAGATATCTTATTAGACATTATATTAATATTACTATGCATTTATAATTGAAATGCAGATTTATTTTAAATAAATAATATTGTGACAGCTACCATTAGTTTAATCCACGAATACTTTTAATTTGTTATTTTTTTACTATAACGGCGTCCTTCCATATTATTCACACAATTTTCCCCTCTTAATTTTCGTACGATAAAATTAGTAAAAAATATGGGGAGAAATATGCAAGTAAAATTCGGTACATATGTTTTTTTTATTTTTTTTTTTTTAATTTTCACGTTTTGATTTCGTCATTTCAATTTATTTTTCGGTGGGCAGAATTAGCTGATGCATTTTAAACCCTTTTCTTCTTTATCGAGATGATACCAAATTAATACAATTAAACTTTTTATCATTTCGATAATCAAGTATATATGAATAAATGTAGAATAAAAAGTCCATTTTTTCTCCATCGTTAGGCAAAATCATTTCTTTCAATTTTTTCTACTACTGTGAGAAAGAAAATTTTCTCCCTATTTTAAAAATTATAACACTGTAAATTGAACAGGAACGTGTTAAAATTTCTAAAGGGAAAATTAGATGAATTTATATAGGTAATAAAATATAAAGTTAATAAGCACAGAATTAAACTAACGACATTTCGTTATTTTCGGTCTAAATGTTGTAGGGTTCCTCAATTTTATCTATTAACTAAGTGTTGAGGAACCTAGTGAACAGCTAAGCTTAAGTCCAAGAAGATAAGCGTAAACTCAAGAAGGGTTAATTACCCTTTTGTTGCTCAAAATGAAGATTCACAGATGGGCCCTTTCTCAGGGCGTACAATAATGCCTCCACTTGGGCTTAAATTCAAAACTATAAGAAATAAGAACTAACTAATGATTAACTAAAGAGATTTAACCGAAGCTAACACAAATTCTAAACTAGTTGGCCCGTCATATTAAATTAGCCTGCGAACTATCAATGGCACGTAATACGGCCGAGCGTAGTAATAGCTTGAAGACACGTAGCTCAAAGGCAAACTCGCGCTATTCAGGAATCTTAAATCTTAAATCTCTCTCCCGAAGTCAGTGGAACTTTGACTTAAATATTTACTCCTTCTCATTTGCATTTAACGCGATTCTAAAAACTCATTCTGGTAAGGAATTGTAGGCTGAAGCTTACAATTCCTTACCAGAATGAGACAGAAAAGTCGTATAAACTTAAAATAACTGTTATAAAATTAGAATACACCTTGCAATGTTTTCTTAACAATATCTTTTATTACGTCATCATAATCTAATATGGCTGCTGTATCTCCTTCAAACTATGACAAAGACAGGGAGGAGAGCTTAAAACCCGTTATTAAAGTGAGTATAAAACACATAAATCTCTCAAGTTGAGAAAAATAATATCTTTCTGTAACATATTGATATAGGCAATGTTAAAAATAATTTGACGTTGTCTCGACATTAGCAATTGTTCTTATTACACAAAGTTTACCGTTGCTTTTAACTTTTCACTTATCGGCAATCCGCTTTGCAAAGCATAAAAAATGTGAGTGAACCTATCTGAGAAATCATCAAGCAGATTGCACCATGGAGGTAAGAAAGGGAGGAGGGGCTATTCCGCGCTAGAAGTGAAGCACTGCTTTGAAGCTTGGGTCACCAGACGGGGTGTTGTTTGTTTAAATTCAGAAGCTCGCTTGACAAGATTCTGATAGTATTTCGACACACGACAGTTCCATAGAAATCGAAAAAGGGACACTCTCGCATGAAAGAAACATTCATAGTGTAATGGATAATGGCAATTTGTATAGTTTACTGACATTTACGCAAAAATCACATCTTGGTTATTTTTCGATAACTAACAACAGCGATTTGATTATGAATTTGTTTTATAAAATTCTAAGCTGTTGCACTACAAAAATATAGATTTTAAGAAAATTGCTAAAAGAGATCTGCCAAAATTTATTTTCTAGAAGATTTGAAAAGTTTGAAACTTGATGGCTAAATGTAAATATAAAATTATGTATGTTAAAATATTTGTAATTAGGCACATAGGTCAGATTAAGTTTTTATTAAATAGAGTAACGCATGCAAGGGCTATCTGCCTAAAGAGAGAGATTCCATTGTGGAGGAATTTTGAAGAAAAACTGACCTTTGAGTGGTATTAAAAATAATACTTATAATTTTCACTCAAATTATATTCATATATATTTTTTATGTAAAACTTTCGGGTCTATGCTAAATTAGTGTAAATTACTTTACACGAAAAATATAGTGAATGCACAGAAATTAAAGATTTGCACATGCCGGAAATGATAAATAGGAAATATGTATGGGTATTTATGCATGTGCTTGCAAAAAGCATGTATCTGCCTTTGACAAAATACTTAAATATTCATTAAATTATTTATAAATGTATTTGAAATGAAGAATTTATTCACTTATAAACAACTGTGAAAGTACTGTGAAGAAATCTAATGATTAAATGTATCTAATTTATAATGATTATAAATGTTATCTAAATATATAATAACCTTAATATTGAATTGTAAACATAAATTGAAATCCTGTTGACAAATACGTTATAAAACTATTTAAGCAAGAATTGTTCGTATTGGAAAGCAATCTGTTAAAAGGTATTGTAAAGCAAATGCTATGAGATGCGCACTTAAGAACGTAATAAAGAGTTTTGGAATATGTATTGTTGAAATGAAGGGTAAAAAAAAAAATCTGATAAGTATAATTAAAAGAATTATTCACTTTACATTTTATAATAACTCAGTTACAAGTTTTAAATAATACTTAAAAAAAAACTTATATTATTCCCTTTCAGAAATGTTCAGAGAAAGTCAAATACTATTTAATTCCTAATAATTCTCTAATTTAAAATGAACCGAATAGAGCATTAATTATAAATTGACTTACATTTTTCGATTTAAAAGAAGCCAAAAAATCATGTCATATTTAAGAAAGTATTTTAGGAAGAAGCTGTATAAATAGAAAAGAAATAATGCATAATTTTAATGTTAATAATACAATAAACTTTGATCTTAATTTTTGTACCTTAACCGAATAAAACCGAATTACCTTAATTTTTTTTTCTAATGTAATTAACGAAAACTTGTGAAAATATTTCATTCAAATTAAACCATTCTGAGAAAACTGTCCTGTGAAAAGTATAGCATTTAATTCCGTTCAGAATGAACTGTTGTTTAAAAATATGTTGTTTTCACATACTTAGGACTCTTAAGTGTTGTAGAAAAAGAAAATATATACATTTATATGTATATTTGCGACGTAATTACAAAATATTTACACCCGAACGCGTCAAATCCCATAGAACTCAATGGTAAATGACCCAATGTTTTGGTCACCACGTAGGGATCGCCGGTGCTTCAGAGCAGGGTACGGAGAAACTTGTTTAGGGCGACTCCGTCTTACTTCCTACCTCCATGGATTGCACAGGACAGGGCAGAACTGAAATATGTAGAAAGGACACAAGGTCCATAATATTAGAGATAGGGGTATAGTCTTTTCGCATTAATATTCTGTACAGAGTATCGTGAGGGATAAGGTAGGGCGTGTAAAATTAAGTAGAAAGATTAGACTGAGGAGTTAGTTATCAGAAGCTAAAAATTTGTAAATTTCCCAGCCACATGATATGTTCACCCTCATGAAAATCAGGTCTTGTAACAATCGGGAACACAGTTTATAAGGCTTTTCTCCCGCCTTCTTAGCGAGCCTTCGTGGTGTAATGGTCAGCACACTCAGCAGGTAACTGAGAGATTCGATTCCCGGTGAAGGCGTTCCAAATTTTTCATTTCTCCTGCTTCCAAAAATACCTAATGTCTCAACAGTGGCGCCCGAATTAAAAGGGTGTTGGATGACAATTCTCCTCACCCAGGATTAGGTGATTGGGTTCCCTAAAAAACCCTGTTGCCCTTTAAAAAGGGGAGTATATAAGGTATTTCTTCCGCCTTTCTAGCGTGCCTTCGTAATGTAGTGGTTTGAACACTGGGCCAGTATTCCAGTGGTCCGGGGTTCAATTCCAGGCGAAGGCGTTGTTAAATTTTCATCTTTCCTGCTTCTAAAAGAATCTAATGTCTTTACAGTTGCGTCCAAACTAAAAGGGTGTTGGATGATGATTCTCCTCACCCAGGATTTGGCGACTGGGTCCCCTAAAAGCCCAGTCGCCCTTTAAAAGGCGTAGGTATAAGGTATTTCTCTCGCCTTCTTAGCGAGCCTTTGTGGTGTAATGGTCAGCACACTCAGCGCGTAATTGAGAGGTCCGCGGTTCGATTCCCGGCGAAGGGGTTACATATTTTTCATCTTTCCTGCTCCCAAAAAATTCCTAATGTCTCTATAAATTATACAATTAAATTCCAGTTTAGGGAGAAGAATGTATCAGTAGAACTCAGTTGTTTGAAAATATTTTGGTAAATTGAAAGGTTCTTTTATATTTATTTATTATTTTGCATCACTTTTGCCGTGTCCCACCAGGATGCAAGGCCGAAAACTGGCCGGCAACATATGAAACGATTAACATTTCATATATTTTTTACGAAGTTTCTATAGAATGCTAAAGGGCAACCCGGCAAAGTATGAAATACATGTCTGATTCATTTCGAACATCCGTACATGCAATAACACTTATATACAACCCATAAATTTAATACATTCATTCCATAATCCATTTCATACATTTCCATACATTGTTTTTCTTTAATGTGAAAGGAATAAATTTTGTCTATCCTGCTTCCAAAATTCATTTTTCTTTACGTATTTTGAAGAAAAGATTTTAATGGCTCTCTTTCCTTATTTTATCAAAATAACATTTGTATTTTTGAGGAATGTACGTCTTTTGAATGTTTTCTTTTTTATAGTTTGCCCAAATAAGATTTGCCATTCAATAGAATGCCTAGGTATTATATACAATGCCTAGAGAAAGTATATAGAACAAAGTAAAGGGAGAGCATTTTTGCGGCGATCGTTGACCGCCTTAATTCTATTTTCGCCTTCCGAGATTCACGTGAGCTTTAGCCGCCCAACCGGTATAGTGGTTAGCGTCGCTGAATGCTGTGCTGAAGGGTCCGGGTTCAATTCTTGGAGGAAGCACGGGGGTCCGACAGGAAAGCATTAGTCAACAACAACAAGTTTAGCTTTTCTTAGTCGTAATTACGCGTGAGTCGAGGGTCTCAGCTAAATAAAGCTTACAAGCCCAATTTCCTTATGAATTTCCAGATTTAAAATACTTAGGTTCTATTCTTTGTGTTCCGTTACAGTAAACAGCTGTTATTTCATGAGCTGTGTAAATTGTTTGACGAAGTTCTAATAAAAAGGGCTGCAACCTTCTCCCGATTTGGTGTCACTTTACTGGAAGACTAAAACCGGTGAACATCTACTCCCTACCCTCAACAGCGCACGGAAGAACATTTCCATAAATTTTCGCTTTTGGTATATCTGATTAGCTGACTTCCGCGAAAACCAGTTTTTTTTGGGGAAAACCTTCGAAGAGCTAGAGAGAGCTCTAAGGATAGAGCTGGTAAGGATAAGCTCTAAGAGGGATAGAGTTACATTTTTATCTCTGTTGCAAAAAGTTCTGCGTAGCTAGCCGAGACATCATTCCCAGTGAAACATATTTCGGATAGGAACTTACCATTCGTCGGGGAAAGAGAAGCTTGTGTTTCTTCTAGCCTCACATGTCGTTAGAAGTGATAACCCCACAAGATGGGGCGATAAGTCACCTGACTGTCTTTACAAACTCAGAATTTAACATATAAGATACTTAGGTTCCGTATAATTGCTACTTCACCTTGCATTTCACTTGGAGTTTCAATCACCATTGGTTCTCTTCTTTGTATTTAAGGGTAGCTTCCTGAAGTGCTCTGAGCATTGAGTGAATACATGTGATAGAAAATGGGAACTATTAGCTGTTTGAGTGAATGTATGCGTTAGCAGAGATGAAACAAACATTAAGAGAGTAAAGCTGTCTTATAGTGAAAATAAGGAAAATCTTATTGGAAAATGAACCATAAGTTTGTAGAGAGGCTGGAAAGGTCCTGGTTATTTGTACGTTAAATCTAATTTTTCTGATACTAATGAGTTCACTACTAAATAATTCACATACCCTCGACTTTGATTCATATTAACATATGACTGCTAATTTTTACAGATTCAGTAATTACTTGGCTTCATTAAATATGCTCTTCTGTAGTATTCTTTAATAGCTGGATCATACATGCGGAGAAAATTTCTTTCTTTAATTATGTAAAATCATATTGTAGTAGTTGATATGAGAAGACTATTTCGTTCACGAATATACATTAAGTTACTTCTTATGATTTCTTATAATTGTCAACAATACTGTGCTTATTCCGATGCAAATTTATAAAATTTCCTTCAGTTTTAAAAGTTAATACATTCAGTTTTAAATCGAAATTATGTATGCTATAATAAAGTCAAGCACATGAAAGGATTTTGCCTTCATTTTTTAGTATTTTAACTAGCATAAACTTAACGCAACAAAACTGAATAATGCAATATTTGCACGTATTTATTTAGATTTCAGTGTAAGGAATTATCGTATTCTTCCAAGTATCGTCTTGAGCAGTAAATGGTTAAAATGTTCAGTCAGGAAATTGAAAATCCGTATTTCCAGCAAGGTAAAAGTTAATCCTCCTATTTGTTAGCTTCGAAAACCTTATGACACTTCAAAAGAATCAGGAAAGATTAAGATTTTGGATAGAAATTGCGGATGAGGAAAACTTTTCTTAACTGATGTATAAGTCATAGGTGTTATAAGCTATGAGGAAAGAAAATTACTCACGGAATAATAAATAATTAAATTTTATTCTCGTTCTTTTGTCAGAAAGCAAAACGCATATATTGTACATGTCATAAAAAGAATAAAAAATGTGAATTCTCTGATAATGAACGAACTGTTGCTGTAATGAACGAACTACAAAATGTCCAAAGATCGCATACCTGTATCGCTGAGCAATCAGTGGCAAAATTGTCCATGATGTAAAAGTTGACCTGGCTATTAATGTAGGTACCGGAAAGTACAGGTCTAAGTGTTTGAAACACCAGAATTTCACCATAGGGCGTACAAGTATAGTCCTACCACACTAACGGTTCCGCTCTGCCCCAATTTTGAGGGAACATTCTGGGAGGCAGTTTAGAGGTCTCTCACCCCTATTTCCCTACCACTAACCACTCAAGAGGACTTTCGATTTGTCGTGTAATTTAAGTGCCTCTTCTCCGCACAGATACTATGCACTTAAAACATCCATGCCTTCTTCAGGATAATCGGTACCGCAGTCAGCGTCACTCGTCTGAGCGGCTATAGATACCGGTAGACAATCACTTCGCCTTTTCAAATCTGACACGTTCATTCACAAATGCAAAACTATTTAGTACTACAATCTCTCCAAATGATAAGTCGTATGATGCAAAGTTGCGTACTAAAGCAGAACGCCTGAGAAGAGAATATTGTTAAGTTACTTTCCTTTCATCTTAGATGCTCTTGTGCTAAGCTTCTACAGGTAAACCAATACTATGAATTCTAACTCCTTGAGTTGATGCATTAATGCCAGTAGTTGTCAGAAGGTCCCCCTGTTGCAAAACAGTGGCATTCTTACTGCTGCTTCTATTAAATACCGGTCTTCATTTTGAGTTGTTTTACGCTTTACGGCGCACTCTTGACCTTCACCTACAGTTCCGGCTTCCTAAAACCGATTCTATAGCCTGCAAATGATATTTTGGGATGCTTCAAAGGCTTCCACTGAAATGGTTTGCGCTTGGCGCGCTCATGGACCTCCAGGTTACAAAGTCAGCAAAGTTACGTAATTGAAACGTTGCATTCGCTGCTACGAAGCGTTCAACGTATGTAAATTTTTTCTAGACTCTTCTTGTGTAAAGAATATTGCAAACCTTTTTCACAGCTGATCGAAAACTCGTAATTTTTGAAGTCACAGACAAAATTTGAATATTCCTTTCACTTTCCGTAAATTTTTATTTAAAGATTAATTGATTATCTGGTTGTTTCAAACCGAACCCACAGTATTCCGTAATGGGTTTGAGCACCGTAGCCGAAGCTAATATGTGGTGGATAATAATTCGTCACCCTCTGGATTTAGTAAGGGGGTGGAAGGTAAGAATCTTATCTACGTTCTTCCGCGGTATCAGTAGTTAAGATGACTAGCTAGTAACCAGAGGATTTGTTGTTTGAGTCCTGGGGAGAGTACAGTTGAATTTTGGGGTTTTCAGCACCGAGCGTCTCATAGTATCTACAAGATATGAGCTTTAATTGTTTAAATTTAGAAACGCTCTGCTTTCTCAAAGTGGAGAGACTTCGTTACTCGATTTAAAATTTTAACTTATCCTTGATATCATGGTAGTCTTTGAGGTTTTAAAATGTATGTAATTTTTGATGCCAAACTCATATTCTGCGAGATAACATCATTCTCATCATTTCAGTGTACAATTAGTTTTGTAACTGTAGCCATTTTAATGAGCTTTTCCCCAAACTATAATACGCTGAACCAAATGCTTGAAAGAGAACTACCCATTTGATTTTGTTTTCTTTACTGAATTCATGCCAGGACTTCTGACTCTGAGTCCCCATTTTTTTTCCTGAAACTGAAGCATCCTCAGTAGGTCATAGTTGGAGCATTTTTTGCATTGTTTATTCCTATACCGAATTCAGTGCTATTCAGTATAACAATGCATTCTTTCGTCTGTTAATAAGGCTGCAGACATGGCTGAATCTTTTAAATGAAACGAGCATAACGAGCTTCACATCTCATTCCTAAAAAGTGCTAATTCTGTCTTCAGAAACAATACGCGTAGCACCTATCTACTTTCAGAAATCCAATATGTTAACTTTTAACGAATAGCAATGATCGGTAGATGCTTTTCATCACCCATTTCAACCCGAATAAAAATTGCCACTTAGTAAAAATATCTTCTTATGTATGAATCCTTTACTTGCTTATATGCGTACTATAATATCATATACAGTCAAAAGTCGTTAATCCGAACTCGTCGGAACTTCGGCGATTCCGAATTATTGATTTTTCCGGATTATAGATCATCAGTTTAAATTTGGTAAGATGGCATGCAGAAATTATAAAATTAAAAATATGAAACCGTAATTTATGAAATAAAGAACAATTATAATCTAAAAGGTATCAAAATTTACCAAAAAAAAAAAGCTTAATTCTTATTTGTTTACTTTATTAAACATTTCTTTCAATGAAAGTTGTTTAAGTTCCTTCGTTTTGTGTGATAATACTTTCTCTTTAATTCTATAAACAGACATAATTTCTTGTTCAGTTACAAAGTTCCGCTGTTCAAGTCCTATAATTGCTGTGTCGAGAATACCGACTAATTTGTCAATCGAAATTTTTTCGTTTTCAATAACCTCTGTGTCACTTTCTTCACTATCGGAAGCGAATTATAATGACGAGGAATTTGATTTAAATCATATCAAAGACGGAGTACATCGAAATGAAATACTGCATTTAGTAAGGAATTATAAGCCAAATAAAATAAAAACATTTGCACTGAAGATAAGGATAGTGCTGACAGATCAACTTTCAGTTCATTGCGCGCCGCTATGTCCCCCCCCGCAGAGCAGCGTGAAATTGATAGACAGATTTCGGAATGGTTAAGAAACAAAGGATATGCCTTTATCCATTTTTTGCAGCAATTACACTTTTTGTTTAATGGACTTCGAAACATACTTTCGCTTTGTAGATCTTTTACATATTAGTAAATATATATCGGAAATTCTATTTGACATAACCGAAAGTTCAAGCTTACTTTTATGAAATTGCTCTAACAGTCTGCAAAAAATAATAAGCCGGATCCAATTCGAAGATTAAGGAACAACGCAATCTGCAACATTAACTGAATTAGATAATTTTAGCTTAGCTTATACCGTCCGTTATGCATTAAACGCGCATTCGCAAACGTATTATGCGCATGCGCACACGCATATTTGCAGCCGTAAAGGTCTTACGCGCATGCGTAAACACCTATGAGCATGCGTCAACGCGACGCATGCGCAGAAATTTTGTAGCTTTGAGGTCCGGATTATAGATCATTCCGTATTATGGGTGTCCGAATTAACGACTTTTGACTGTATTAAGAAATATTTATTCCAGTAATGAATTTTCAGGTTAGATAATGGGAATACAGAAAAGTACTCAAAGGTTGTCTCAAATTTGCAGAGATTCCTTCATGAAAATAAATTCAAGAATTAACGAGCCATACAGAAAACCTCGATACTGTTGACGGAGTGAAACAACTAGAAAATGCTGATTATGGAGTGATGGAAAATGATTCTAAAATGTTGATGATATAGCAATATAAAAGTCTTCTTTTAAATTGAAGCTACCATAATGCTACGGTTGTAGCCTTACGCCACTAATGGATAGGCACAGATAGGTAAGTTTGCCATTCTAAATGTATCATTACAAAACTATAAGCAATAAAAATTAGAAGACAATATATTCTTAGTGGGCGTTTTAAGAAGGGTTTAAACACTTTTAATATCTTCCCATTAACTGTTTGGGATTTGTTATAGATAGATTCAAAAATGCAGGGTTAAGTTCAATTTGTTTCGACAAGTAGTACGTTTTAGCTGATATGTATAGCTTTTTTCCCTAAAAGCTGATATGTATAGGTTTATCTGGTACGTATAGCGTTTTTTTCTTTTTCATGAATTTCCTTTGTTCGTGCCTTACCTGTCATTCTTACATTCTCTCTTTTTTCCCCTGTAAGTTCAGTTTTAGCTGTGTTTGTAAATTTTGAAACAAATATTTTGCCAGTAATGCTTACAGTGTAGTTTACGGTTTCTCTCATGTCATAAATAATTGAAAATTTAATATCATCTGAAAGATATGGAATCTTTATCTTATACAGGGTGTATCAGTACAGAGGTGAAAAACTTTTAGGAGATAAAGAGTACACTTAGACGATGGGAAATCATATAGCAATCAATGCATGTTCGGAAACGTTTCCTTGCGCGGTAGTGACGACACAAAACAGAGAAAAGGAAGGACACAAACAGTGAGACAAAACATATTTTATTTAGTACATCAGAAACCTACAAATAAAAACAACAACGATTGTCCTTAAAGAAGGTGTTCGAAATTACCATCCCGGATCGTGATGCAGGCCTCACTTTTCTGGCTCATAGAAGATCAACATCACGAATGGAAGATCGCCTGGAAGATGCATGACGCACGGTTCCTGCATCATGATCCAGGTCGTAATTTCGAACGCCTTCTTTGATGATGATCGTTATCTCTTTTTGTTGTTTTTTTCTTTGTTTTTTTATACTCCAAATAATAAACTTTTTTTCTCATCCCGTTCGCGTCCTTTCGTTCTTGACTTCTGTGTCTTCACTACCCGCGCCAGGAGAGCATTTCCTACCATGCATTCCTATGTGATTTCCCATAGACTAGGTGCACTCACTCTCTCCTATACTGGTTAAAAGTGTGAGCAAAGCATAGTTAAAAGGTACAGCGTTCATACTACGCAGCACTTCCCAACTTTGGGTTTAATGTTTCAATCTTAATAATAACTCGTTTAAAGTCCGTGCTTGAAATTGACCCCTGAAAATTTCATGTATTTTGAAAGCAATACATTTTCAATTACAATTGTTAAATACTGAGCAGTTGTTCAAGTGAAAGATGGATTCTTGCTCTAATATTTAACACAAAAGGATTTTATGCATAAAAATATTTTAAGTGTTTGTATAAAATGTTGCATTAATTTTTGTCAATTTTTAATATCAGATTTATTCAAATTTTAAAGATTTTTCTGCCTATCACCAGTAGCCAGTTGAATTCAATTAACAAACTTTTGATTAAAATTTCAACGAATTAGAAGCTTTGCGTTACCACTCTGCAGAGCGTAAGATATATGTCTTTCAAATTTAATCAGAAAACTCAGCGATATGAAAATAAAAGTGTGTTGCCACTTGAGAAAACGCAATTATATTAATTTGTCTTGAATTTAATAAACAAACTCGACTATTTATGAAAAATGTGTTGCCACTGCTCAAATTAAAATAGTTTAAAGTATGTTATCGCTTAGCAAAGCTAAAATATTTAATATTTCACGCATTAACATGCGTGTTATTGCAACAAACGCGTTTTTTAAAGTGAATTGGTAATAATCGTCACAAAGCATTACTTTCGCCACAAAAATTAATTATGCCACCAAAAACGAAAATCGATTAAAAGATGTCCTTAAGCGCAAAAGCAAAAGGCATTACGAGCTTCAAAAACAAACGAGCAACAGAAACCAAGATCGGAAATGTCCGAGTACACACTGCTCAAGCCCGTTTGTATGAAAAAAATGAGCAATGTTTAAGAAAGACTGGAAAACGTACGAGTACGCAGTGCTCAACCCAGTTCGTCTGAAACAGATCAGCAATGAGAAGAAAGGCTTTAAAACATTCGAGCACACACTGCTCAAGCCTGTTCGTCTGAAACAGACAAGCAACGGGAAGCAAGAATGGAAAACATTCGAGTACGCACTACTCGATCCAAACGAACACTGCAAGCTGATTTTAAATCTTGGTGCATCCCATTCCAGGTTAATTATGATTACAGTCTTCATCCAAGTATGGGCGTTGGAAATATAGAATATGCATGTTTTGCAGAGCCCTCAAAGTTAAAAACGAAACACCAAGCATATACTGCGAGGGTGGAAAAGTGAAATTGCCAGAATTAAATTCACTACCTGAACCATAATCAACCTTGGTAACAGGTGACACAAGCCAATTGAAGCATGCAAAATACGCATAAAGAAAAAAATTCGTAACAGAATTAAAACACAAACACTTTCTTTACGTTACTTTAAGTAGCATTGCAACGCATGCCGGGTAATAGCTAGTATGTAATAAATGCGGCTCTCATCGTAATAATATTAATGCAAAAGACAGTGGAAATAAAAATCGTACGATTTTCCAACGAAACAATGAAAAATAACCGTTCACTTGTTTATAAGAATGAGGAGAATCCTTAACATAAGTGGAGGCAAATTTAACGGAGAAATGCAGACATTGCAAAAAAAGAATGATGTGCTAGATACTCTGTGACTGATAACTGTGATCCCTTATGGAGTTATCGCATCTAACGACGCATGACGCTAGGAAAAACTTTTCTGAGGAACGAGCTTTTCCTTCTCCTACCTCTGGAGGGTTCGTCTACGTGAGACATTTTGCAGTCGAGTTGAAAATGTTTAATTTAAAGCTATGTGTCTCTCTGGAACCGATGTCTAGGCTATTAGGAACATTTAGGAACTGAGATGCATATGTTTTGCCTGAAGCTCTATTCCTTGTAGGTTTTCCTTGAAGAACTAGCTTTTGCGTAAGTTAACCAGACAGATATGGTAAGAGCGAAAATTCCCAGAAATGTTTTTTGGACTCTCTGTTGAAGATGGTAATAGATGTGATACTGGTTTTATCAGTACTATTTATAGCCTCAAAGAACTGTGTAGGCAAAGGAAAGCGTAATTCTGAAGAGCAACATGTAAGTTAGGAACACACTGAGCTTCCACTGTGACCATATATTTTGTTACATCGGTTCGAAACATGTAGGTACTTTTATCATAATTATCAAAAGTGCTAACAATTAATTATGCTAATTATTTTTAGTTCGCGTTATCATTATGTTCTAGCCGGTGCTGTATTTATCATAACTGATGGCATAAAGTCAAATATTTTTGAAAAAATCATTAGTTTCCATAATGTGAAACACAGATAATGTTATTAAATAAATTTGCTACAATGGAATAGATATTTAATCTGCTGCACTCTCTGTTAAGTCCTCTGAGGTACTAATTTAATGTTTGTGATAAAAACTCTTCAGACTATGTTTCCCACTGACTCACTTTCAAGAGCGAAGTTTATTTTTGCCGTTTTAAGAATATTATAACTAATCGCTCCATATGAATGCATGTCAAGAACCTGAAATTTCCTTTATTCGAGGAAATAGGTATTAAAATCGTATGCATGTCAGTTTCATTAGCTACGCACATAAAAATTTATGCAGAATCAAATCATAATCATAATGCTTTAGAATAAAACAATTAGCTAACAGCATATTTATATTACTTGATTACTTGTAATACAATTTTTTACCTTGCCTAGAAATAAGCTAGATATGTTTCATTTGACCGTTTGTTATACTACAAGATGAATTTTCAATGATTTTTATTATTTCCTCTATATAATAGTCCTCAATATTATTAGTCACCTTATTACATGATTTATTCATGCATTTGTATATTATAAACATTGATTCTTTCTGTTGAGTAAATGGTTTTAACAATTTTTTAGCAAACCAGTGGCGGCTGTTGCTAGCTAAGAAGAGGCCTCTGGTAGGCTGAAATTTGTAGACAAAAAGCTTTAGAACTAATTGCTAAAAAAAATTAAACTAATTGCTAAATGAATACATAGGTGCAAAAGTTCACTGGAGTATAGCTTGCTGTTTCATTTCATATAAAGAAAATTTTTTTCTTGACCGAAAACATCTCAGTTTTTTAAGATACAGACATTACTCGTTAATCATAAAATCACAAAAATTATGTTAAATTCTTTCATAGAGATAATGGTCTGTGGATATTAATGAAAGCAATATGGAGAAACATTTAGATCAAATATTTTAAAATTAGCTTTTAAAGCATGATAAATGGAAAAGGGCTATTCCATTTCATTCCTCTTCTGCAGCTAATCATAAATCTTCGATCCTAAGTTCATCCTTCTATATTTGTCAGTTTTATTCAGCTATTTCCCCCCATCTGATTTTATGCCACCCTTCCTAGATTGGTGCAGGGCATCTTTTGCCATCGGGTCTACCATTACCCACTGACCATTACCAATCGATGAAGGTGCAGAGTGTCATATTTTGACGAAGAAGCAGCAGAACGATTTGTCGCGGTCTTATCTGAACGGAAACTCTTTGATGGAAACGGAGAGGGGGTGAAGGTTGGAAGGCCCCTAGGGATGCAGGGGCGGATGGACAATCAAGCGGAGAGGACCGCAAGTTCCTTTTCTCATTACTCCAAAATAACGGCAAACGCACTTTGACGCAAAATTGCGGCCAATTCTGTGCGCTTGATTGATCCTTCGGAATAACAAACCATGTCACCCCAACCGCT
The DNA here is from genome assembly GCF_044657685.1 of Stegodyphus dumicola. Lineage (NCBI taxonomy): Eukaryota > Metazoa > Arthropoda > Arachnida > Araneae > Eresidae > Stegodyphus > Stegodyphus dumicola. The sequence continues at coordinate 101,919,346 of NC_140781.1, read as the reverse complement.
ATGTGTATTCCAGGAAATGGAATCGAGATGGAAGCCTGAAAGAATCCCGAAAAATTGCCTGGTCATGCTAGTGGCGCTAATTTTTTTTTTCATTTGATAAAAGTCGGACAATAGAAATTCTGACTTTTCACTCCTACATTCGATTTAGGACTACAACAATGGATTGGCTGTCAGAAAAGCTTCCACACTGACTGCACATTACAGATGGTAAAAGATTGGATCATAGCTTGACAAACATAATACAAATGATAGTCCAAACGAAAGCTTGCTTGATCAAGCATTAACGGTATTAATAAAAAAGTTATTCTTTACGTAACTATTGTCCTTTTTGAATGTTCCTTTACATTTAATGACAGTTAAGACTAGGCTAAAATCAGTTGAGTTCTTATATTCTAATAAGAGGTCCATTTTCTTAAGTAAACAGTTTTCTTACTGTTAGAACGTGCTTTTGTGCTTAGTTTAATTTTGTTTCATGCAGCTATATTCTTATAAACGTATATTATAAAGAATCTCCATTACCTCTTTTTTTAAGGAAAATTAATATTTGAATAATCTGGTTCTACATATCCTGAATTGTTTCCCAATACGTAAGGGATTAAAGAAATTTACAGCAGCAAAATTAATCCAGAGGCTACCACTCAATGACATAACTAAGAAAATTGTTATGAACAAATAAAGCTTCCTGTTTTAAAAAAAATACTAATATTGACAAAGTGAGTTATAATTATCAAACTATTTCTAATGTTTACAATAAATTCTTTATTAACATGAGAGGAAAAGGGAGGAAAATTAACAAAAAGGCGGAATTCTTGTAGAGAGAATAAAAGGTCATAATTTCTTTGCTATCATACAAAGTGTCCATACAAAATACTATCATACAAAGTGATATTAAAGCTTAGCCTAGCGATTTCTCGCATGGACGTGAAGAGTAACACAACAGGAAAGAGGGTGAAAAAGAGCCCTTTTTATTTATTACAACACTTTAACAGAAAGGCACGGACTTCGTGCTCTCGAAAACACCGAATACTTGCGGTGAGAACTTGAAGGTAAATTTAACAATAAACTCGAAAGGTAGGAAGTAGGGCTAGACTTCACAATTTAATTTAATCTAACAGGCTGACTCAGCAGCCTACACCGGCGACAGACTGATTAAACTGCCAGAATGCGTAGCCACTGCTAAGATTAACAGCTAGAGGACAAAATAACGAACGTTGGCCACACTAATAAAACCACGCTCACTCTAACCCGTTTCACCCTTTTAAATATTCTCTTTCACCAACTTAATTTGCATCGTGGCTAAGAAATATGAGGGGAAATAGAGAATTCAGGAAAGATACCAAAATTAAACTGACTGGTTAGTGAACTAAGGGAACCCCTCCAAGAATTAAAAAAAAAATGTATTTACTAAAGTTAATCGCTATTGTCAGTTTCAACCCCTTAGGGTAGTATCAAGTAATATAGAAATACACAGCTAAAGGATCTTACTCTCTTTGCCCACATAAACTCTACTAGATCCTACTAAGGAACCTAGCGTATTCTCACACAGGCGTGAAATAATACCAGCACAGAAGAAGGGTGAAAATAATCCTCTATTATTCTCAACAAAGAATAGATGGGCACGTACTTCGTGCTTTACAACAACACTGACAATTTGCAATGGAACTTAAGAAGCGTAGTACAATAAATTCAAGTCTAAAGAGTAGTGCTGGACTAGCACTTTAAGTTAAGGCTAACTAGGTTGACTCGATAAGCTACCCGGCGTGATAATTTTTTTTTACATGGTCAAGAAGGCGAATCAGCAACTCCACGTAATACCAAGGACAGACGCGTAACGTGCGCTGGCTAACGAAAGCACGCTCCAAGTCCAAGATTCACCCGTTTAAATACTCACTTCACTTAGCTTTAAATTAGCATCCTGGCGAGGAAATGCGAGAGGAAGTTGAGGAGTTCCGGGAAGATTGCAAAAATTTGAATAATCGGTTAATTGAACTAAGGGAAACCCTACAAAGCGTCGTAATTCTGGGCTTCGCATTGTCCAGAAACTTTTAGAATAAGACACACGTTTCCATTCTACTTCATATTTTAATGAAGGATAAGTAAATTAATTAAAGGAATAAATAAATTACTATAATATTCTATGGTAAATAAGTGTACATTATTATGTGCAGGTGCTCTTTGAGATTTTATTTGACTAAATGCTTCTTCGGTGAATTATAAAATGCAGTAAAACGCTCCTAACGTAATTCGCAATTTCAAATGATTTTGATCTACAGTTTAGGCGGTCGATTTAGAGAAAATGACTATCAGTGATACAGTGCATTTAATTATGTTTTAAAAAATATTGATTACTTTCAGAGGTGATAGTCTTAGACAGTAGCCATGGAGAGCTTTCACTGTGTTTAGAAAATTAAGATATTCACGGAATAAAAATACTTAGAGGACTAAATATTAAGTTGATTAAAATCGCGCTTTAGAGCTCATCTTGCTTATCGTTGTCGGAGTAATGCAATTACATTTCTCTAGACTCCGATAGGTGTTAAGTGATTTATATATATATATATATAGTTGATGCATTTATCTCTCCCTGGGCAATCGCATTGCTCCCCGTGAGATGTACTTCCTCTCAAAGCTACTACCGGCATTGGACATTTACTGTCTGGGATCGTTTTCTGTCTTCATTTTTTACCTGTCACATCTTAAATTGCACCAATGATATGGTGAATGATTATGCAATAATTATTTGAAAATATCACTAAGAGAACCAATGTTGATGTGTTGATAAGTAAAAGAATTTTTAAATAGTTGTGTTAGAACTTTGCATTCTCTTCTATCAATAGTCAGAATATAAAGCAAGAAAATAACGCTCCAGTTATCCCAAAGGCAAGGTAACAATCAACTGAAAAGAAGGCAGAGTTTGGTTTGGTTAATTTGATTATGGCAAAGCACTGGAGGGCTATCTGCTTGAAGAGAGGGATGACTTCCTGTATGTTGCAAGTTTCTTCTACATGCTCATAAAAATATTTTTAAAGGAATCTGGATAAAAATGTATCTTCAGAATGAAACGAAATAAGTATGTTTATCTGTTGCTTAAAATACCTACTTGTTTAAGCATAGGGAAAATACCACGCGATCAGTTTTTTGGCGATATATTTATATTACTCATTAAGTTAATTTACTTAATCGTTGAATTTGGTATTTTTATCGTTTGTCACGAAGATAATTAAATTCCCACCGGAAGTATTCTCGTAACATTCTTTAATTCTTTAATCGGATTAAAATACGAAAGAAGAAAAGCACTGTCAATTATCTCATTTATTAATGAGCTTGTACGCAAGGTTTCCTGTTAATAGACCTGCATTATATTACAGACACTCTACTCTTTCTGCAGCAGTGGACCGAAATTTGTAACACATAAATATTAAAACAACTAGTACACTTAAGTGAAGGTTAAAATGAAGAAGACCAACCACTCTGAAAAAATAAGACTGAGTTCTGTATCAGATGTATACAGTCCACCAACCGCCAAATAGTAAACTCGCTGTACACTAGTAACGCGGCCCGGGGTTCGAATCCTGGCGAACGAGCTGGCTACATGAGCGTTTTCGGGGCTTTCCCCATGTGCAACATATATACGAGCTCACTTCCTTTGGAAAGTCCTTCACGAAGGCATCTCTCTTCTTAGGCAGATAGCCCTCGAGTGCTTTGCCATGATTAAATAAACCAAACCAATCAGAAATAAAAGAATATCCTATTTTATTTTCTTACATGTACTTTAGAAAAAGATGCTCTAAAAGAATTATTAATGCCCAGATAACTAGTAGTACAGAGTAGTTTCTCAACTCTCCTCATCTTGTGGTTATGAGCAGCATTACACAGGTTAACCGTTTTTCTTTGTATCATGTTAAGCCATCATAATGTTCTTGAGTGCTATTGTTTGAAGATTTTAGTTTGGAACTGAGATTATAAGGTATTCCTCCCGCTTTCTTAGCATGCCTCCGTGGTGTAGTGGTCAGCACACTCGGCGCGTATTCGAGAGGTCAGTGGTTCGAGTCCCGGCGAATGCACTACTCATTTTTCACGTTTTCTGCTTTCAAAATATCCTAATGTCTCTACAAGATTTTCATATATATATTGTGTTAATGTACTACAACGATAAAAGAGCTGTCAGAAACCTCTCAAAAGGGCTCTCAAGACCAAAACGCAGAAATTTAAAAAAAAAAAAAAATCTAGAATTCTCTGCAATATAGATAATGATGCTTCTGTCTCTCAAATGAAAAATACAGAAAAGGGGAGCAAACTGGTGAAAAAATATGATTTTTAAGGATATATAACGTTTGGAAATCAAGCGGTTGAGCAGAAAATAAAAAATCCATTAGCTAAAAGTGGAGATTTGGAAAAAGTGCGACGAAATGGAAGGTTCTATCCGCTGATAAAAAACTAAAAATATCACTTAAGATTATTCGATATGAAATTTTTAAGAAGCGGTCTTCCTTTAAAGCAAACGAAAATTTGAAAAGACTCCGATTAAGTTCCAAGGAAGAAATGCAACAATCTGTACTACAAATATAATTCTGTTCTTTTTTTAAAGAATGAAGATGGAAAATTAAAGCACTTTAAATGTCGAAATTCCTCAAGCAGTAAAAACTGTGTCGGACATGTCAGTTGATGTACTGTGGAAAATCTCAATCAAAATGAACATAAAACATTTATGATTTTATCAGGATTGATATTTTAATTTTCTAATATAAGTATTTTTAATCTGTAGAGGTCAGAAGTATTTTCTACAAACGGCTGAGCGAGTTGACGTTAAAGCTGAAAGGGAATTATTTACGAAATATTTATAGCTCAACGGAGGTAGTAAATTTGGAGAAAGCATGGTATTTTTCATTCATGAAAGACACATTATCATATCTGACAGAAATTTACATTAACCACGGATGGGATAAAGTACTGTATTCTGTAATCGATTTACGTCTGAGGATGAGTTTTACTGCATTTCTGAATCTTGAATCTGTCTGGTGTATGTGTTAGAATATTTTAAATTTTAATCTTATTTACTGGTACCAAACGGTAGAAGGTAGAATAATGATGGAATGTGCCTTAACATATAAATATTATACTTACTGTTTATACTGTACGGTGCAAAGAAAAAATTAAGCTGCGTACTGTATGTGAGCTTTTTTTTTTGCTCGTAGGTACTTAATATTAATCATTACGGCAGTGTTAAAATTTACCGATAAATCACAATTTATAAAAACATCTTAACTCTTTGAGGGGCAGGAAAGAGCAATTAACTTTTACAGCAAAACTCTTGTTTTATTTACTACATCAAGTTGTAGAGACATTAAGTATTTTTGGAAGCAAGCAAGATGAAAAATTAACAACGCCTTCGCTGGGAATCGAACTACGGACCTCTGAAATACTGGCCCGGCGCGCAGAACCACTACACCACGAAGGCACGCTAGGAAGGCGGGAGAAATACCTTATAAGGTGTTACAATAAAATTTTTTTGCGACAATTACACATATTTTGTCCAAGACGTGTGAAAAAATGACCACTTCTGATGGTTAGTGTCAGTTGACCACCGCCCATAGAACACATCCCTACAAATCAATCTTTATAATACTCATGGAAACAGTTTTCTTTTTCAAGAAGAGTGCAACTTTGCATGTGCTGCATTCCCACACTGTTCTTACAGGCTTTTTCTTGGTGCTGCAGAGTGAACATCGTCGAGATGTTGTCTTCGATGGCTGATGTTTATTTTCTTCAAGACGAATTGCTGCATCAACTACTGGCTGGCTTATGTGCTTATGTTTCTTGATTGCCATCTAGTGAGCTACGAGAGAACTTCAGAAACGGTCAGTCTTGAAAATCACTCACACGAGTGAGTAAGACGTTCAATAGAAAAGGTGGTCTACTGTAGGTAACCACCGCCTTTCAAAGAGTTCTTGCATGTTCTGCAAAGCAAATTCAAAATATAGATGGTTAAGATGCCATATTACTATTTTAAACTATCCGCACAATTACTCTTATCATCAGTTCTTGAAGAATATATCAAAGAAGAGATGTCGCAGTGAAATTCTCGCCAGTTATTTTTCGAAAACAGAAAAAAAAAAAAAAAATCCTTAGCCGAAGAAAGGACTTGATCACAGGCGACGGGGATTAATAGAAATAAATGGCGAATATATGACAACTGCATAATATTTCAAATCTCATATAAAAAGTATTCCTTACAGTGAGTTAGAGAGAGGTATCTGAAGAATAGTTATGCTCGTCGTTTATCTAACAGACTTTTAGACGTCTTTATCTAACGACTCCTTCCATGGGATAAAAAAAGAAGTAATAAAACTTTGATGCATTATCAGCCACAGGAAGCGAAAGGAATGAAGCCGAGGCATCCCTCTCGTATGTTCTTCTCCCATTTCCCAAGTGGAAAACTCGTCAGACCAGGCCTTTTGCACTCACTGCGCGACATTGGTAAAGATTAAGCATATATGAGGCTTGTCCTCACAGCATGATCAGCGTATTTACCTATACTTGTCTCGAAGCTGTTGATGGTCAGATAACGCGTGGAAAGTTTCAGGTGAATGGTTAACAGCCACGGATTTTACTGTCTTCCAGTGGAATATAGGGTTCCCAGCAGCCTTGCTGTAAAGTCACTGAACATTGCTAGTTCAACCTGGGTTAGATCCCAAGCGAAGGGGCTGTCTGCATGGACATTTTCGTCGTTTTAGTCATATGCAAAGAGAAAGTTTCCCTTAGAAAGTCTCCCATGAAAATCATCTCTCCCCTTAGGCAGGTGACAGGTGACGGAAGGCGGGGACACCTGGTGTCTAACTGAGGTAAACAGGCATATGTCCCACGCCCTTCCCTATCTAGACGCAACAACTCCCTGGGGCCCCACAAGAGCGCACCGGTAGTTTATTGATACTTCACAAAAGGTGTACATGGCCGTACAGGGCTATTTCGTTTCAGAGTGACATTGGTTTACGTGTTGGTTGGTTTACATTAGTTACATTGTTGATAAGACATAAACATAAAACTTGCATGATAATACGATATTTGACACAAAACATTATCCTAAACTTGAGCATAAGACTTGCTACTTTACATAATACATTCGCTTTCTCATGCTTTGTATAATCAATTAAACCAAACCGAACATAAATCAGTGGAATTTGGATTTTAAGTATCAAACCGTCGGCCCATCAGAGGCTGAGCGGCTTTTATTGCTGAACGATGGTAATTATATCCCGGTTTAAATCAGTGCGAAGGGGCTGGCTGCTCAAGGAAAGATTAATCTTACGTATAATCCTGCTTATAATTAATATGTTTTAAAATATAATTTAGCAAATGTAGAATATTAAATTATCAAATTGATTGCTCCATAAAATGTAAGATAGCCTCAGAATGGTGTCTATCGATTATTTAGAAAGTAAATTCACTGTACAAGCAGGGATTATTATAATTCAGCATTTTATTTCTAATTAAAAATTCTAATTGACATAATTATATTTTTCTACACATATCTGAACGTTGAAGTGGAACTACAGACATTTTTAAGAACTGTAGTCATTGAAGTAAACAATGCATCATTTTTAATTCTCCCATCGCCATTTCCATTTTCAAAGACACGTACATATCTTTCCGTATACAGAAAAAGATCGGAATCAGAAGTGTTCGTACACTTCAGAAATTTTCAGAAAAAGTAAAACGTTTTTAAAGAAGTTTATTGTTGTAGTGTTTCAAATTCAAAATGGGATCTTTATTTAAACTTTTAAAGTAGTAATAAATCTTCCTCTTTTTAAAATAATAGCTGAAATAGAGCTTAAGTATTCTTGACATTTTTGTAATAAATCAGCTGGGGTAATTATGAGGTTTCACATGCTGGAGGAAGATATTGATCTTATCATGCTAGACCTCTTTTACTTACTTGACATACACACTTAGTGTTCCCTTTTATTCAAACACAAACCGACAGTAAACTTACAAGGAGATCTCTAAGGTACATTGTAGCAAGATGTGAAGAAATAACGTATCCTCTGAGCCATAAAACGCAACCATAAAATCCCTAACCACCGCGACGGGTGATCTAAATATATATTTGGGTCAAAGAAAGGAAAAATGTTAAGAATAAACGAAGGGACACAGGAAAGTTCTGTTTATTGCAAGGATTATCAAACTCAACTTTTGGGGACCTAACACAAAATGATTTTGTGAAATAATTGTAGGGTTTTACGAAACTGTTGTGGTCCGAAGTTACAAGTTAGTATTGCTAATGAGCAGATAGCTAGTGATTACATGTGTTATTTCAAAAAGAGGTTTTTGAAATAATGTAATCGTAAAGCCAAAAATAAATTTCGCTTGTCTATTCAAGAAAAGAATGCAGAAGTTGAATCAATAAGTTAAAAAAGTAAATTGAAATTTTCAAGAACGTTTGAGAATTCTCAAGAGTTTTACAAGCAAGCTGGGCGCCAAGTTTAGAAAACTAGAATGTATAGAATTGGTTATCACGTTGTATTAAACGTTGATGAATAATTTTAGAAAGAAAATAAATTAGTATTTGTTGTTGACTTAAGCTGTGTAATTCTATTCCGAGTCGAATTCAGGTAGTATTACAGGACAAAGGCGAACCTGTGCAATATTCATAAAAGTGCTCGTGTTTCCATTATTTTGATAAACATCTGTTGTAAGATCGGATCTTCTTAGCTAACATGCAGTTAAAATGATCTTACGAGTCGGGACACTTCTCGCACAGGCGTAAAATAATACCGGTACAGAAGAAAGGTAAAATAGTAACCCTTTATTATTTGTCGAACTTTTGACACAAATGCACGTACTTCGTGCTCACAATAACACAGACGACTTGCGGTGGAACTTAAGAATAGTAACACAGTAATTTCAAAGATAAAGAGTAGTGCTGGGCTAACAATTTAATTTAAGGCTAACTAGGCTGACACAACAACCTACCCGGCAATGTACTTATTAAATGGCCAAAAAGGCGTATCAGAAACTCAGCGTAACAGGAAGGAAAAATTAGTAATGTGCGATGGCTAACGAAATCACCCTCTGAATAAACTGCAAGATACGGCATTTTAAATACTCATTTTTTACTTAACTTTAAATTTGCATCCTCGCGAGGTAGTGAGAGGGGAAAATGAGGGGTTCAGGAAAGGTACAAAAAATAATGTGTGTAAAATAATTAAAAACCCTACATTGCAATCAATTTAATTAAAAATTATTTCAGAAATCATGTTCATCATATATTCTGAATTCCGTGTTACAGGGAAGTTTATCAGTAAGAAATAATCAGACAGATTCATCACTCGGGTAAAAATAAATATTTGAAATCTGAATTCCTTTCCGCATACTCATTGTAAAACACTTCGTCATTACACCTTCACCATATTCAGGAACAGGAAATATCTTTGTTTTCAGCTGCGGGCATGTTTCAGAGTTGAATTCACTTCATTAACTAAACTGAATAACAAAAATATGAAATGCACTTTCGTTTTTGCCAAAGGCATAATAGAACTTGCGTAAACACAGTATTTGGATTCTGCATAACAAACAGTTTCGCATCTAAAAATTCGTAAATATCTCTATTTTTTAAGGGTGAATATTTTAATATTATTTCATTCACTCAGATATTTCAAGGGATGTATTTCCGAAAAAAAATCATATGCACTGGGAATGAAATGTTGACTGATTTTGTGAAAAAGAATACATTTTTCTTTTCAACTTTCAACTTAATAGTATTGCCCAAGGTATTAATTTTTTTTTAATTTTTAATTTAGAAGCCTTATTTTAGATTTTTTGTTTTGCTTTCAATATACGTAGCATTTTGTAGAAGCTTCGTGCTTTGTTTCTCAGATTGAATTTTAAACCTACTTAAATGACTTTTACTATAAATTCCAAGATGTGTAAACTTGTAATATTTTTTAACTTTCAAAATACAGAATGTCGCATTCTGGATCTACCAATAAGAGTGGGAAACTGCCAGAATGCACATGCGCATGAGTAGCGTACCTACAGAGCTATTAAGAGTAGAGCAATTAATATAGGTATTAGTTGTGTGTTGTGGCGGTGGAAACTTTGAACCAATAGGCTGAGTCACAGACTCTCGGCATTTATTGCAATCAAACAATCAAGATCGACAGAAATGTGAGCAAGACCGGTTGACGGATATAATTTGGTTCCACCAGGACGGGGCAACAAGTACGGCTGCTCTATAGACGTTCAAAAATTGTCTTATTTCTCGCTTTGATGATTTGACTATCTCTCTCCCCAGATTCGACAATACTTGTCTACCTTCTTTGGGGTTATATAAAAGAAAGGTTCTTCACACACCGTTTGCGGATGACTGATGAATTTTAGATTGCCATTAGTAGTGAAGTACATATTGAGACGCGTCTTAGAAGCCTTGCCAATATATTTCTTATCGTATGAGAACTGATATTATTTCTTTAATAAAATAATTAACACATTATAAGTCTAACATTATACAAAATTTCATTATTAATTGTATTTTACTATTTTTCCTTAGAAATTTATTATTAATTGTATTTTACTATTTTTCCTTAGAAATTTTCTGAATTAAATGGAAATACGCTTTTAGAAATGTGTTGAGTATATGAAATTTTCATACCGTTAAATAAAATGTGATTAATGTTTGAAAAGTTGAATGTATTTTTAAGTGACTCTCGAGCATTCTAGTCTATGTCCTGTATATGATATAGATCGTACAACTTTTCTTCTAGTCTGCATTGTGTAATTTTATTATTATGTGAAATTTATGGATACTGAGAGTTATATATGAGCATTGAATAAGGCACTTAATATAGTTTTGCACAGTAAAACATGTTAAATAATATGGGTATAAAATTTAATTGATTCAATTTTTTTAATGGCTGGGTGCTTTATTTAATTGCCATCAGCCGTGAGCTTCTACAAGGGCCGGAAGTTGTGGCCATTTCATTAAGTACTTAATAGGTGGTATGGTATCATAGTATCCTATGAAGGGACGGACAGTTACAACCCTGCCTTCTTCGGGATTCGGTCCCGGGCACATTGCTACGGCAAGTTAGGGCCACTAACTACTATACCAGCTGGTCGGCTATTGTTTCGATGTAATAGTTTGCACCTGAGAAATATAAACTCTTATTTTCAGAAATATTACAAGAAATTTATCAAATCATGAGCTAAATCGAGTTGGTTACCATGTCTTCAAGTTTGACTGTGTTAGAACTTCGGAAGAAATGCGAACCTGTCTAAAGCTTTTCTATGAAATTGAGATTTAAAGAATATTTTTATATTTTTCAAGCTGTTTCATAGTACTTGACGTCTTCAAAATTGTATGACATATCGTAACTATTCATAAATTTTCAGAGAAGATGAAAAATATTTGATTTCTTTTTGAAAGTTTTAGCATCATTCAGTAAAGATCTGCAATAAAACTCGCATGGCGCTCCATATTTAATGTGAAATGATATGCATTCTTTGAAAACGAATAGGACATGTTCTAAGAATCTATGGAATAACTGAAATGCTTATTATAAAGTGATAAAAATCTTCCATGAATTTCAATATATTTTCATTCTCATTATTGAAAATCTCTTCTTAAATTCTTCTGAAATAGTTATGTTTTTAAGCTTATTATTATTTTCAATATTTCTTATTTTATAAACTGAATAACTGGAAATGTGCTAAACTTCAGTAAAAATTCAAATATTTTATTTATTGGCTAAAGTAATATGAAATCATTTATTGGGTTCAAATATAAGTAATGGCCTTTTTTAGTTTAAAAATTTTTATTTTAACAAAACAAAAAACAATAAATTAGTCAATAATATCCGAGTTTTTTGACTTTACCCATAGATTCAAGATGTCGAATTACAGTCAGTTGGCTACAGCCCATTAATTCGTCTAATTCTCGAGTGGTTTGACGCGCGACTTCGTGCAGAAGTTGATTCAAACGCTCTTCATCAAACTCATTTGGTCGTCCGGAACGAGCAGCGTGTTCGAGGTCGAAATTTCCATTTTTGAATTTGGCAAATCAATTTCTTGCAGTTCGTACAAGCATTGCAACTTCTCCATACACTTCATAAATCTCTCAGGCACCTTCTTCAGCATTGGCGTCTCGATTAAACGCAAAAAGAAGAAGGTGTCGAAGATGCTTATTTTTGTCGACTTGACACTCCATTTTAATGATAAAAAAAATAACAAAAATTAGCTCAGACAAAAAAATCAAATACGCCATCTTGTAGAGAGGGAGATTCTCTTTCGAATAACATAAAACATTACTCCCATACATTTTATTTTTATCGCGTAATTTTAAACACAACATAAACGGCCATTACTTATGTTTCAACCCAATAAATAATTTACAATTTAGAAAAAGTAGATTTAGAAACGAACGACATGTTAGGCAGTTTCTATCAAAAATACATCCATATTTGAGTACTCTACAGATAATTAGCGAAATTGAAATTGGTCTAAATTAAAAAAAATATATGGGATGATATGATGTTATGTAATCATCTGCAATATTTTTTCTCTTTGCAAATAGTGTCTGAAGTTATAATATGCATTACATTTTTTGCTTGTAGCTGAATTTATTAATATCTCTAGAAGAAGAATTGGAAGTAATTTTCATGTTCCCATAAAAAATATTGCAGTATTTGGTTGTGAGTTGGATAGAAAGAGTTTTATTCAAATGTTTCAGAGTGGTAAATTTTAATTCTAAAATGGTTTTTTTAAGTGATTAATATTTTTTATTAATAACATAAATTAAAATTTATTCAAAAACTAGAAATCTTTTATAGTATATAGCTATGAAAAACCATTCAAATATCTGGGATAGCAGTATAAAATTTAGCTCGGCGTTGAAAATCGATGAATCATTAAAATACATCAAAATTTGTGTGAAACCGAATAGTTAAGGTATAAATATGTGCTTGATCATCGTTGTTTCAAGGCACTTCAGTGAACCATACCTTATTTTTAAGTAAAAATATTTTCTTTTCCGAAGTATTATATGTTTAAAGTTAAATCTATGAAATGGTGAAATATTCCGATTTTCCTCTGTTTAGGAGAAATGTGTGTGTGTGTATTTATATAGGAACAACTGAGTGTTGCACTGAAGTTTCGCTTTGTCATAAAAGAGTAGATTTAGAAAAAGAAGGAAATTTTCTGAAATCACTCATTCATTATCTTACTCTGTCGCCCAGACGGTATAGTGATTAGGGAAGCCTACTACGGTACTGAACAGCCCGGGTTCGAATCCTGGAAAGGACATGGATGTTTGTAGAAGCATAGTGTCGGTGCAGCATGGCGACACTCTAAATATGCGGCGAGTCGAAAGTCCTCTCGTGTGGACTCGTGGAAGGGAAGAGGGGTGGGAGACCCAGGGTGCTCTCACTCAAAGTTGGAATGGAAAATAGAAGTCCAACCTCTATTTGGAATAGGCTCTGCCAACCATTATTCTGTGTAATATGGACACGACGACGACCATAACAACATTATCTTACTGTTACTTCCCAAGAGTTGACAAGGTTTTAATAAAACACTAAAAATTTTACATTTCGTCGAAAAATATGCAAAATTTTATTATTCCTTAAGAGTGGGATTTTATTAGCGTGTACATGAGTACTCGATATTTCAATGTATTTTCCCACAGCAACGCTTAGGGCTAATCTAATAATATGTATCATAAATATGCTTATATTTTAAGAATTCTAATTGAAAATTAATTAAAATTAGTTAAATCAGTATTAAATGTATCTGAAGTGCTGATTGTAGTACAAAATGATTCCTGACTTTTGTGTATATACTGATAAGATTAAGTGAACTTCAGATTTTCCCATTGCTAGTAAGATGGCTATAAGACTAACTTTTTAGATAAATGTAATTGCTTTCTATAGAAATTTTCTAACATTTGTTGGGAATTTTGGGTAAATAATTTAAATTAGGTAAAGGTTCTATTCTGATTTGGTAAAACGGTAAATATTCTACAATGAACGTGCTTATTTCGTATTAGATCTTAATATTATGTTATGAAAATAGTTCTAAGATGGGTAATTTGTATTAAGGCAGTAAGTAATGTAGGAAAATTTGAAAAAATTAGATAGATAGTCCTTAGAATTTTTCTCTTGGAAAATGCAAATTTAATTAATGTTGCAGCTAGCAACGCTAATTAAATTACAGTTCTCGAAAATGTGAAGAAAGTTCTTATAATGAAACTTAAACGTACAATTATAAGAAAATGAAACATTATTTGGGTGTAATTTTATATATAAAAATGGTGTTTCTATTCATTAAATGGATATTAGTAAGGAATTTATAATTAGAATTAGTAGGGAAATTTGAGGTGATATAGGGAGGATTTATGAAGAAATTTCTTTATTCAGGATGTGTGAAAATTAAAATATTCGAAAATATAGCGTAGATTTTGGTAAAATATCTCTTACTGTTTCTTTCTTTGGTTACTTCTGTAAATATATGTATTTTGATAATGATAAGTTGTGTAAAGGTATAGTAACCTTTAACAAGATTTTGCTCATAATAAAAATACATTAATGAAAACTGGCATTCATAAAAGAAAATAAGGAACGTATATAAGGAATTATAAAATAGAGGATAAGTGAAGTTGGCTAGTGAATTAAGTTGGAATTGTACTAAGTACAAATAAACGCGTTAACTTTATGTGAAAATAAAAGTATATCGATGAAATAAAATTTCGACAGATGAAATGGTAACCAATGAATAAACCGAGGATAATTCACTTCTTTTTCGATACTGAAAAACTGGTATTAAACATTTCTTTGTACACGTAAAGTAAATAATTGTTAATTTCCCTCGAAAGTTGTTCATGAAGGTAGAAATATCCGTAATTAGTGCAGGAACAAGGTAATAAAGAAATATTTGCATAGTTAGGACATTTAAAATGTAAAAATTATGGTATAATTCGATAAATTAATAAAACGTATTGAGTTAAATGCTATATGTAGTAAGAAAAAATTCTGTCTTAATAGGTGAAAAAGTGTATATGGCCCTAAAATTACGGATTAAAGTTGAGAGTTCAGTCTTTTCTTTTTTCTGTAAGTTTCGAATATATTAAGAACGTTATTGAAGTCATTTGCGGCTTCAACATAATACTAGAAAATAATAAAAAGCTTAAAAACATGCATTCAAATATAAATACTGTTAATAATTATAAGGAAATATCTGAATATGTAGGAAATGTTAAAAGCTGGAACTACTAATGAAGTTGTTAATATTGTCTAAAATGAAGTAAAATAAGAGAGTTAGTCATGATGAGACTTATTGTATGAGAAATCTTTAACACGTAAATTAAAATAGAAGTATAAAATATTCACTAAGTAAGGACTATTCAATGAATAATAATTATCAGCTGTTAAGTTAAATGTTGAATTTAAAAATCTCGTTATATTTAAGAAATTTAAAACACAAAAGCTTTATATCGATCGAAAATTATAAAAAATTTGTTAAAAATTGTAAAAACATGTCAAAAATGTAGAAAAATTACATGTAAAATTAATTAAAGTTCATATATATGGTCAGAAAATAAATTAAAGATCAGAGTACGTTGAAAATTAAGAACTCTAATGTAACAGAAGACTTAAACATACACATTCTTTTTTGCACCAATAAAAGACCGTTCACGTGGGTTTAATCCCAGGCGAACGCGCTGGCTGCTTGCTAGGTTTCCGTGGTTTTTCCCGTGTATTTTCCCTGCTACCCTTAGAAAACCCCCACTTAGGCATCTCCTATAATATGTTTCTCAATTACTTTGCCTTATTCAAATCATCTAAACTATACTCAAATGTGTGCCGTATCAGAACACCTGGTGCTTGTAAACGAGAGTAGAATGTAAGAAAGCATTATCAGGGGCTTCATTAATGCACTGTTAAAGCATTTCTTAAAGAGCAAGATTTAGCTTTCGCTCCCGTTCAAAGCAAATTTCAAATCAAGTTTATCTTGATGCTCAATTAAAATACAACATTTGATGGAGCAGACAAGGTCAGACGCTGTAGACAGTATTGAACACTTTACGCCTCTCCTTAGAAAATTATTTAAATAAAAATTTCCATCCACCAGCCCCATGATTCGATTAGTGTTCAGCAGTGGCAGTATTGATTAAAATTAGTGATCGCAAAAGCAAATTTCTGTTAACTGATTTAGTTAAAATGGATATTAATATTAATAGAAAAATCTTGCTAAGGGCAATAAAGGCAGTTTTTTTTATTCTTAAATCGCAAGCAAATTACTCTCTTTCAACAAAGAAATATGAAAAGCATATCTTTTGATTGATGATTATCACCATTATAATGAGTTTTATCATTAGCGGCAGGCCCATAGGAATAAAATATAGAAACCAGAATATTAATAGCATTGAAAGTATCATTTATCTTCATTTTATTACTTTATTCCGTACGAGAAATAACGCTATCCTAAAGCATGCAGGAAATTTGTTATCGTTTGACTTAACAATTGAAAAATAAGCTCTGAAGGTATATTCCTGAGGATAAACATAATATATAATAGCTTTATGCTTAAACGATAAGCAAACTAATAATTGCATCAGTTTTAAATATCGAAATTTGAAATATATTAGAAAGGCTTATTCTTTTGCACTTGAATTATGTATCCTTAATTGAAGAATAATTGATTATTACTGTTACTAAAATAAATCTGTAACAGAGTAAGCTGGGTTACATATTACTTCATATAAGTGATGAAATCCCTTTTTAAAATAGGTTCTTGACATGTAATTGAAATTTAATGAAGGTAACATTTTACGCTGTAAATTCAAACATTATATAAGCTTTGCTGTGGAATTTGACCTCAGAATTTGAGCTTAGCGCATGATATTTACAAATATAACGTAAAATATAGAATTGCACGCTCTTTACCTCATCCACGAAATCAGTGAATAACACAGTTGAACCCTGGTAGTTAAACCGAGCTCCGAAATCCTGTGAATGAACGGGCTCCAAATTCCGGCTAAATCAAGTTTTCGTGATTATTTCCACGTGTAATGCAGTTACCTGGTGGAATCCCTTAGAAAGTATACCATGAAACTATCCTTCCTTTTAAGGATATTACTTTTCGGGTCCTTTATCATAATCTATTAAACCAGCAGACAAAGATGTGCGACATAAATAGATGCCCACCGAAAATATTGTGGATAAAAGCTTCGCAGAGAAAATAAGTTGACGGGAAAATACTGTCGCACAAAGCTTCTTGTGAGAAAAGAAAGAAAGGAGAAAATAACTCAGTGCTAAGACTTCGCGATATAAAACAACTTCATAGAAAATAAACCGGTCCCAAAACATCGTTAGTTAAAGCTAAAGTCTTTATTTAAATAATCTCTTTTACAAAAATGTATTTAAAATTTTTCCCGAAAATAATTTTTCACGAATTTGTATTAATAGTTTTTCAAGCATTAAAAAAGATTGGAAAAATGAAGAAGTGTACCTGCAAGACAGTACTTATATTAAAGAAGTTTAATTAATAATGAAATTGCAAAATTAATTTATTCGTTAATCCAAAAATATAAAATATAAAATTGAAAACAGTCCTCATTTCTTCTTGCGCTGACAAATCACTATGCGAACATGCATTTAAAGCTTCTGAAGTCTGAAGGCGCATGTCTGCAATGATCATCGTGCGATGATTTCTAAGTGCCTTACTTTTTACCGCCATATTTTGTATGATAATGTTTTACAGCTGAGAAGTATTTTAACCGCTTTGTATTTTTACGTCGATGTTTTATACCAAGAAGTTTCAGAACTGTGATGTTTTATCCTTGCTTTATTTTCTCCTACATGGCGATGTTTTCCTTTGTGATTTTTACTCTGCGTTATTTTCGTCCGCAATGTTTTTGTCACGGTATTTTCGAATGAAATCCATAAATATCAGCCAATTTCCCCTAGAAAGTCCTCTATGGAGACATGACTGTCCTCATATGCTTTGCCTTAATAAATTAACCAACCAACTATTCGTTAGGTATTTTCACTAGTCTAAAACGTAAATCTTTAGGTTGTTTTCATAGATTTTTCCCATGTATAACATCAAAATGAGTCAACTTTCATTAGAAAAACCTCTATGAAGGGATCCCTTCCCTTAGGCAGATAGTCCTAGCATGTTTATATGATTAAAATTTTCTAGTTTTTAAACTAATTTATCAAACTTTAATTAAATCATCAAACGTTATCAAAATTATCAAACGTTAGTTAAATAGACATCGTAGCAAAAGTATTTAATTGATATGAATTCAGGCAGCATTAATATTCCTTTACATGAATCTTACCTGCACTGAGTACGTAATGAAACAATCAGCAGTCGTTGCGAAAAGCTCTCTCTTCAATTCAAGAAAAAAGTTCTTAGATACGTTAAACTATTTTGCATCTTGATGGAAGCCAATGAAAATAGAAGTAATAGTACAAAAAAAAGTATTAAAGTAAGAGATTGAGAAATATAAACCTTACGCTCTCATTTCAAACACACTGCATTCCGAAAATTAAAAAATATACACAGTTTTCTTTTTGTAGCATAAAACTGAGACAAGAACATGAGGTATAATAAGATGAAATGAGTAAAGCATTTAGATAAAATAGGGCTAAGATTAATTTTAAAAACAAGTATTTAATTTCAGAACCGATAATGCTAATGTAGTTAAAAGCTTTGATTTTGTAGAAAATCTTAATAGATAGATCTTAATAGATATTTGTGTCCGAAATACTGTGCAGTATATGTCAGAGAAATCATTTTTTGTTCAGAGAAATCATTGTTCTAACCTATGTCAGAGAAATCATTGTTCTAACCTATGGCCCATAACATATTTTCGGTATTTTTATGTTAAAATGTAAGACTGAGATGATTTGGCTTAATTGTATTTTGAACGAGTGAGATCCGTATTCAAGTGGGCCCTCCTTAGGGATCCCAAATGTTCAAGCCCTGCGGCTTCCTGAGCAACACTACCTTTACAGCAAAGACTATACTGACAGATAGTATCATTGGAAAGTGGCGCAACATGCTTGGAATGCTCTGTAACTAAAATATTTACATACTTCTGTGTTAAAAAATTGTTTTTGTAGCACAGGAAGACCGAATGTTTATTAATAGTACAATGATTTTGTAGTACAGGTACAGGTATAAGTAAGCGGGACACGAGAATTTTACCATAATTTGTACAGGTATAGTCCCACCATACTAACTCTGCAGATCTGTTTCACTTTTGAGAAAGAATACCCCGGTTGTTGGTCTGAGGGTCTCTCATCCCTTTTTCCCTACCACCAATCACTTGAGACGACTTTCGGCTCTCCATGTATTTTGAGTGCCCATTTCGCACTGACACTATAAACTTATATCTCGGGAATTCGTATTCGGACCCATCGTCACTACCCTTTAATATTTCTAGTTTTTCGCATACTGTATTGTTCATTTCCGCTACATATTGGCATTTTAGAGAAGACTGAACTCATTTTTATGCATTTGTATTTAGGTTTGTATTTTAAATTAGTAGTAACAGTATAAGGTATTTTCTCCCGCCTTTTTTCCATGCCCTCGTGGCGTAACGGTAACACATCGGCGCGTATTTGAGAGGGCCAGGTTCGAGTTCCAGCGAGAGCATTACACATTTTTTCGGATTCCTGCTTTAAAAGTAACCTAATGACTCTACAGTGGCGCCCAAACTAAAAGACAGTGGATGATGATTCTTTACCACGAGGATTTGGCGACTTGGGTTCCCCAATGCCCAGTCTCACTTTAAAAGGGGGAGTATATAAGACATTTTCTTCCTCGTTTTTTTATGCCTTCGTGGTGCAATGGTAGCACACTCGAAACGTATTCGAGAGGTACAGGTTCGAGTCCCGGCGAGGGCATTGGTCGCATTTCATGATGTGATTTACGTTTTGTTCAGGTTTTAATCCATGTGGACATAATCTGTGTATATGGCTATATCTCTACTTACTTGGCTTAATAAATGCCGCCTTGTCTGTTATGATAGCTTCGGGCTATGGTCCGGCAGATAATGCTTAACGTATAGTAACGCATTATGCACAGATGCATTATGGGAGCCAACCTGGGTCGGGAGCCAACACAGCGATTTATGTCACCAACCACTATACCATCTAACGAACATATGTTATTAAAAATAAGTAGAATAACAGGCCTATAAATAATGATAACAGTATAATGCGTAATACATATAGCCTAATAAGTATATCCTAATCCTAAGCATAATTTTACACTACCTCAGCGCCTCCTCAACACGGCAATTGGCCAGCTCTAGCAAACTCTGACTTATATTATATACACTCATACAAGACCTAAAGTACCTTTTTCTAATCATTAGACTTTTGCTTTTCACTCTGCTCTTTTAAACGCTCCAATTTTCCGATAAATAAAAAACGTGATTTAATTTTATTCACTTTCAGCAATTAATATTATTAACATTAGCTACACAGCTCTATTCTCATTTAGCACATTTAAGTTTATCATACAACTTTCGCAAAAACAGTTTCCCCAAAAGAAATCCAAAATTCATATCAATTTTCAATTCAACAAGATTTTAAATCTTCTTCTTTCACTTTATGTGCCTGAGAAGAAAGCATTCAGTTTTAGCTGCAGCTCGATAAAAGCAATCGAATGTAGTCTAAATGATAGGCGAAGGTTTTAAAAATAGGACGTAACCCAGTCTGTTATACTAATGTTACATGCTGAGTTAAGATGCTGTATTAAATGTCAAGTATCTTTACTCAGCATCTGCGTTATTAAATATGCACTCAGTGATTATCATAATGGATGCTCGAAAACTAGGGAAAAGATTCAGTTTTTATCTTTAAACAAATGCACAATTAGCTAATGGATGGCCAGCTATATGAAAAGTGTTCTTCGTATAAAGTAGGTCTAGAACTGTAAGTTAAGAGGAAGAATAAAATGGGTTTATATTAGATAGAAATGAAATTTTACTTTACAGTCAGAAATTCAATAAGGCATAAATATATTAAATAATATTTTGCATTTAATGCCTTTTTTATTGCTTTCATTAGAGTTGAAATTCGATGAAGTTAGTAGCAAATATGCAGACAAATTAAATTTTTCTAAATTATTGTACAATTAGCTTTTTTGTCATTTCAAATAGTATGAGAACAATTTACAATCACGCAGCCCTTTTTGGTGTGATGGTTAGCAAAGCAAGCTTCTACTATGTCTTTTGGGTCCGTGTTCGAGTTTCGGAGTAGGTGTCCGAGGCCTTGGCTAACGATATGAATGTCTTTGCGATATGGGAAAACTTGAAATGAGCTTAGCCGAAAGTCCGCTCGTGAAATAATTGGTAAAGTGAGAGGTATATGACACACTTAAATATAGGACACTCCAGGATATTTTCGATCAGAATTGGGTCAGAGCTTTACAAAACCCTATTGCCTCTTATAAAAGGCCTAAATCCTATATTAACGACAAGCGCTCTCTTCCTTTTGACCGTAATGAATCCATTGACTTGATCTAGACAGACTATGATTTAAACCAGGAGGATAAATATCAACAATAACATTTTTTGCAATCACGGTTCTCAACTTAAAATTTTTAAGTTCTTAAAACCAGAAAAGTTCATTTATCTGAGATTATTCCAAAAGTCTTCCAATAGCTGTAATATAAATAAACGTCTTCCCGGAAGTTGAATTTAAATTATCAATTAAATTTCAGAGTACACAGTGAAAAAATATGAAATTCAGATAAGTTTTCAATGTTCTTAGAATATTTAGATTCCAAAGCAAGGCAATAAAAGCATCAACGCTGTGGAGGTCGCATGCGGTGGATCATAGTTTCAAACTATTGAATCGAGGTAAATCATTCCAGGTCTCAGTAAGAAGTAGGAAAGACACTTAGAACTTGAATAATAGGAATAGAGTAAAAAGACTGAGGCTTCGGAAAGTCAGTTTGCGTATTTTAAAAAATAAGTACTTTATGCAAATTACTTACTCTTGATCTTTACATTATATATAAGTAACTTATTTTGATATCAAATGAAACTTTCCACAAAAACTTTTAAGTAGAAACTTTCAGTTAAAAAAAAGTAACCAGATAACAAATACACGCATTTTAAAAATTTCCTTCCTTTACATTCCCGCAGGTAATGCCAGTGTTATATTGTCGTTTTTGAAACAATGGATAATTGTTAAATTCTTTGGCACTTAGACTCTATAACTATTAATTACATACCCAGAAAGCACACTTTCGCCTCCAGATCGAAAGTTGAATCTAATTGAATAAAAGAAACCAGTCTCAAAAGAGAGTTTGAAACAGGATAGGACAGTAGAGTATACAAAATTAATAATTCTGAATAGTCTTATATGGAATCTGAGCTCTAATTTATTTCAAAAACTAAGGGAAAAGTGATAAAAATATTTCGAAAGATTTCGTTTACCACATCTGTCCGTTATTTCCGAACGCTTTCTTGAATCTTCACTGACATCTATTAAAAAGTATTTTAGCGATTTCAGCTAATAATTATTTGAACAACCAGTGCTCTTCTGAATTTAATCGCTGGCATCAAAGATCTGTGTTAGTAAGAGCAATTTATTCAAGGATGGAGATAGTCATAGACATCACATTTCAGCTCATCCAACTCGTGACAGCGCTTTTGGATGATTAACTACACTGTTATATTTTTATTTAGCGTTGGCTACAATGTAATTGGTATTGTTACACAGACAAAAAAAATGTTGAAAAACGCTGCAATAAATTTCTATCCTTCCACCACGTAATGATATTTGGCATAACGTTCTGCACAATCGTGTTGCGACATGATTGGAATACTCCGCAATTCCTTAAAAAAAAGGCGAAACGTGTATGACATACTGATAGTTACGACAAAGATGTAGAAAAGCAATCCTCTTAGCATGGAAATGTAGTAAGAAATGTACATAATTAAATTTTTAGGTGTGCACAGTGTTTGTAAAGCTAATCACCATTACGAACCTTTCGTACTTTTACTGATATAGAAAAAAGAAAGTAACGGGTATTTGATTGGATTATTTGATTATACACTATCTACCAATAAGGTTTTGGACACTTGTGACAGAAAAGAAAAACAAAAGTATTCAATAGTTGATAGAGCCTTCACGAGCGGCAATACAGCTTTAACCCTCCGGCGCACGCTTTCCACAAGTCTTTGTATGACGGCAATTGGAAGTTTCTTTCACTGAGCTTGGAGAAGCGATGGCAATTCCTTCAACTATATTGGACGCTTATTGTACCTCTTAATTCGGCAATCCAACTCGTCCTAGAGGTTCTCGATAGCGTTCAGTTTTGAGCTTTGAGTAGGTCAGTCCATTTGGGTAACCCCATCCTCAACATACCAATCCATGGTGGGCCTCGCAATATAGCAGCTGGCGATGTCGTCCTGAAAGTAATCTGGGCCCAACCCGTAACACTAATGCCAATGTTGTTTCCTATACGATATTAGTGGTGGAGGGCGTGACGTATATCAGGATCACAGATATCGACATTTGGATGGGTGTCTAAATACTTAGTGGTAGATAATGTAGAAATGCCTGCAACCATAGCTAACCATGTAACATATGAAGGATCCCTAGCCATATGCCTAAGGTTAGGGATGCTTTCGCGGAAGACATTCTAAGTAAAATTAGGTCGTATTAACATTGCACATGAAGAAACGTGTAAGCAGCCAAGTCAGTTAGTTCACGGGTTTTGAAGCCGGGCCAACCAGCAGTGTTCAACTGTCGTATGCAGTCGGTCACTGGTTGGGCTAAAAAGGAATTGGAGAATCTTTTTACAGATGACGTACAAATAATCCTGAAATGAGGAATTTTATCCAGGAATAATGAAATGGAGGGAAGGTTTATGAATATTTATCACGGAGTGAAGATTTATAAATATTTATCATTGAGTGAAGATTTATGAGCAGGTTGAATATAAAAATATTAAAAATCTTTCAAAGATCAAAGAGTGAATTTCAGGTCAGTTTTGTAACGTTTTTTTAAAGCAACCTTATATTAAAAATTCATCACTGGATTTAATAATGTAAGATTTGTATATTTAGTGACCTTTTTCATGTTTTGACGTAGCTTCTCAACTACTACTATAAATTTCAATTTCTATAGTTTTATGCCACAGGCACTTAAATCTGGACAACACTTGAGTAGCTACGAAACTGAAAAGGGCTTTTATGCAAACGCTTGAAGTTTAAGAAAATAAAACTTTTCTACCCAACACATATCAAACCAATAAATAACAGAAGAAAGAAAAAGTAATATAAAAGAAGAAACAAATTACCCGTATATCAAAGGAGAAGTGGATTTAGAGTTTCTATTTAGAAGAGCACCAAAGGAAAAAAATAAAACAATGTTTAATATATTTTTCAATTTCTTCAAAGAAATATATTTAGTATTCGAAGAATATAATTCATAAATAATGAATTTTCGTAACTGGAAAACTTCACGAAAATTTCAAATGCAAAGGTTATCTGCGTTTTCCACTGAGCAAGAGACCAAAATTTTCATAAAAAATGCATGACAGTCTATTCTATTTATTAAATGAAGCTTTATATTATTCAATCATAAAAAGATGCTAGAATTTTAACATAAACGTTCCTTGTGATGTTTGTAATCGAGTTCGTCTTTTCAAAGAAAATCCAACGAATGTAACAAAAAAAACTATTGATTTATTATAACAATGCTAACTGCAAGCAAATACACAGCGCATAAAAAACGGTATCTCCTTGTGATACTGAGATGTTAGGGCCGGATTAAGACTCTTAGAGGCTCTAAGCACTTAAAAATGTTTCGTCAAGAAATAAAGCCCTAATTGTTGAATTCTTTTAGTTATCTTTTACGTTATCTTTATTATTAATTAACAATGAAAGCCAGCTATTTCGTTCTTCATAGTAAATATTATCTGCCTTGTAAGCGGTTTTGAAATGAAAAGAAAAGATTTAGATTCACTTTGGGAAGTACTGAAGAGGTTGTGGCCAAGCAGAAGAAAGTTAAGCCTCAATCCGATTTACACATAAAAATAATTCAAGGCACTCTTTCGAACTTATTTTTGAATCTCGTATTATTGGGATGTATGCATTCTTGAATAAAGAAAAGGACATATTTGATATTTGCATTGGAAAGACGTTGGCTAGGTGATTTATGAAAAATTATTAATGGGATTAGTTTGATATTATGTTCCAGAAATATATAAGATTACTATTATTCATGAGGCAAACTTTCCTCGAATTTCTTTAGTTAATAGAAGTCAGATTTTGTTAAGTCTATCATCTGATGTTATTCAGGCAAAGAAAAATCAAATAATCAGTTTTTTCTTTCTCCGAAATCAGTCTTCACTGGACAGACTTCCATTAACAAATTGAGTTACGGAAAGAAACTATAGGTGATTAGAGTTGGATGTTTGAACTCAAAGTTTATATAAAATGGAAATGTTTTTACTTAACGTGTCTTATTTTATCGTTTAGAGAAAAATGAAAAAAAAAAAAAAAAAAAAAAAATGCCATAGTTTTCTTGCTGTAAAGAGACAATAAACTATAATGTAGTTATGTTTTGAACAAAATAACAGTCAATCATACTAAGCTTATGAAATTATAGGATAAAATATAAGTCAATATACGGGAAAAATTTATAAAAGTTCCCAGGACGCTAATTTAATATTTTTATAGAGTAAGGAGAAATATATATTGAAAATAAATGAAATGAATAAATAATATGCATAAATGAAAATTGAAGACTGTACATTTACGGATGGAATTAATATTCTAAATGGCTTATTACGTTCGAGAAAATATGTAAAAGGTAGCTAATATTTTATAAAGATTGCGCTTTCTGACTTGAGGGATCTCGATTCTTCATTACAGCAAAAGCTTTACAAAAGCAATGTGTAAGAATTTTCTCTTTCCTTATAACGTGCCTTCGTGGTGTAATTGGAAGCCAGTCCGACTAGCAGTCTGAAGATCCGGAATTCGAATCCTGGTGAGGGCACTGCTGATTTTTCATGCTTTCCTCTACGAAAAATATGATTCATCAAATGGTGCTCGAACTAAAATAAAGTGGATGCATCACCACATGAACCTGCGATTGGGTCTTCTCTTCTTCAGTGATTATTTAAGTAGGGGAGTATGTATGAATTTTCTCTTGCTTTATCGAGCGCTTTCGTTTAGTAATTGGAAGCACGTCCGGCTGGCAATCAAGATCTCCGGAGATCGAATCCCGTCAAGGACAATGGTGATTTTTCAGGTTTCTCTTAATCTACAAATACAGAAATATGTACCAGTATTGCCCAGAATGTTGTTGGATTCAGATTACAGAATGGAAACGATGAATGACATAAACATAAAATTGTTTTTATTTCTGCATGAAATCCTTAAAAACAATTCAAGAACTAGTGAGTGATTGCAAACCCTTCCACATTTTTACTTTTTATAAACGAAACAATTCTGATAGAAAATTCGATTACCAACACTATCTTGCATTGTGCTGATAAAAGCAACTCTTTTTCTCTTGTACTTAGATTGAATTATGGTCAAGACCAGAGGTCAATTAAACCAGAAATTGACGGCCACGATTTGCTGACATTCGATTTTCTTTAGAAAAAGAAGGCATATCGTCTTTCAATTTTTAGCTGAAAACGCTAAATTTTAACAACTCACTTCAAGACGCTACATTTTAACTTACTCACACGATGCTGTAACTTATATCATTTTAATTAGGTCCTTCAATTTAAGACTGTGCCTACCAGCGGTCAAGGAGTAAGGTCTTTGAACACTGGTAATTAGGTCTGGGCTCGAATCCTGGCGAACGGGCTGGTTGCATGGGCGTTTACGTGGTTTTCATCATGTGTAACGTGTATATCACCACGAAGAAGTTCACCACGAAGGCATTTGTTCTTTTAGGCAGAGAGCCCTCGAGTGTTTTGCCATGATCAAATAAACCAAACCAAGCCTCTCAAGACGTTAACTTACTCAAGACGTTACTGGTTATCATTAACCTCTCAAGACGTTAATGATAACCAGTAACGCCTAAAATATAATCCGATATATATATATAATATAGGTCTAGAAGATACCCGATATATGGCTTTTCTAACAGAAGCATTTCTCAAGGAAGGTCCTTGCTCTGAGAAAAAGAAATAAAAATTGACGATCGCAAGCTTGTTCTCTAATGGAGCTTTAAGTCTGCTTAATATCCGAATCTCTCGGCGTTTAAATCTTCAGTTACAAGGTTTTCTACTCTGAAAGTCTTCGCCAACAGTGCCAGATATCTTTAGACCTAATGAACAAACAAACAAAAAAAATTTAGCGCTTTAATGTTTTACACCCAAAACAGCTTGCCTCATAAATTGTTCAAAAGAAATTATTACCGCAATGATAACCATCGTTTTATTGCTCTTTAGTTTACTAAACTGATCATATTATGCACGATGTTAGTTAATAACGCCAAGTATTATTTATATAACAATTCACTTTTTTATCAGATTTACAAATTTTTTGATCATATAATAAAGCATAATTATATAATTCAGCTGTATTATGGAATTTTCGAATAGCACTAATGCACTCAGCTTACCTGAGCAATTCGTAGATGATACTTAAAGCATGCTCCTAATCATTGTATCAGAAGTAATCCAAATATATAATAAGTAATTGAATAATGTACATAATATGCAAATATATATAGCTGTAATGGGCGTTGATTTAGCATTGGGCACTCTAGATTTAAAGATAAAATGTGATTGATGTATTTCAGAATTTCAGAGCTTTTAAATAAATGGGATAAATTGCATTTAGTACACAACGAAAATGCACAACTTTGAATTTTATGATTTCTTCAAAATTGCGAATGTATAGATGACCCAAAATTTATTCACCCAAAAGTATAGATGACTTTTGGGTGAATAAATTTTGTGTACACTTGACAGAAACCAGTAAAGAAACGTGACTATAGCTCCAACTAATATAGTAATTATTTAATTTCAACAACATTTCTCTATCTCTAATAGCTTACTTATTAAGCTGAGAATGCAGCAAATGAAACGTTGTCTTTTTGATCAGTATTGTTAATTCTCTTAGATTTATTTTATTTTGGAAGAAAAATAGAGTATTATTTGAGAAATTTATATGGTGCATCAAATAATCAAAATGGTTTCGTTTCTTTTTCGGATAAATCTTCAAGGCACAGTACAATGCATGGTAAAATGGTGCTTATTCATCTAGATAACCACAATTACATTGGATAAATTTTCCCCTACATTTAACAAGTACATAGGTATCGTCTTTGTAAAATGTAGTGTCCAGCCGAAAAATTTGGCTAGCTCCGATTTAGCGAGACAGTGATGTTATTACTTGTTGGTGGCCAGTTGGAGTCATTTCCTATCGCACGTTAGTAAGAAATCAAGAATCAGTTTCTTTTTAAGACGAAAGATGAGGATTATCAGTGGAAAATCCTTTGAAATTTCTTGCATTTGACAGTTCGCGCGGTACCCACTTTCTTGATTCCCTTCTTTCTCTTTGGAGGAGACGAAAAAATAATAAAAAAAAGGAAAAAAAGAAGGTTTCAGTAGTTACGCTGAACTTTCCCAAAAGCTTCGGACATGTAAGGAATCTTTATACAGAGAGCTCTTCAAATCAGCGTTGACAGATAACAGATGGTCTTCTGGACCGTGGCTCATCATCTAGAGATTCGTCATCGGAATGGAATTTTTGGAACTACTTTTGTACAGTATATTCGTTGTTGTATGTTTTTAAGATGCAATATTTATTTTGTAAGACTGAATGTGTGCTGAATTTATAGTCGCACAACAAACACACTTGAATAATGGCTTGAATAATGGTTGCTTATTTTTCAGAATACTCAAGAAGTGTTTATACCGAGTTTGTCATCGTGCAACAATCACAAACGATTAACGGTGCTATTTACAGACGTAATTAAGACACTCTGATAAACGACAGAAAATTAACTGAACCCAAAAATGTTCTAGGTAATAAACCTTACCTTTGACTATCCACGTATGACTATATGCTAGCTATGCACGAGAGTGTAAAATCGCATCTGGTGTTGCAGCGGATACCACTGAATAAAGGCATATCGTTTTTGGTTATCTGATATATATCGCATAAAACTTAATTCTTAAATTTCTTGCTTTTCCGGTGCGCGCTGACGTTTCTCGGATACATTCTCTTCAATGTCCTGTAATTATATGGAAGCTGGTGAAATCAGTAAGAAAGTCACAGGTTTCCATTTTTAGTTAAAAAATCACATGAGGAATACGTCTTCTCTTAATAATTTTAAATGTAAAATTTCCACATATAAAGCAGAATATGGTACTAGAATATTTACTTTATAAATAAAAAAGAAAAAGAAATATTGGCGCTAGTTAGAGCACACTAACGTACCTTAATTAAAAGGAAAGAAAATTTGGTAGCTTTACTGTAGCACTAAGCACTCAGTTTGATCATTACATTCTGTAAGAAAAATGAAAATGGTCCAGTAGACTGGATTTCCGAAATTAATATGCTTAACAACAAGCAGTTATAGAGTTTTTCTACATTTTTGAATTTTGCTGTGCAGAGGGAAAGTGGTTAACAACTCTGACTGCCCTACCCAACGGCCCAGGTTCGAATCCCAGAGGAGGCATGGATGTAAATTATTTGTCCCTCTATAGGAGGCAATGGTGGCTCATGTATTATGTGCTTCCATAATAAAGCGACCACCACTTCTGGCCTTAGTAACGGCCAACGCCTATAATGGCTAGTGCCCCGTCATTGGAAAAAAAAATCATTTTTGGCTTACAACGTAGGATTTTCTAAAAAGGCCTCCGTCAAAATATTTCAAAAGTTTCCTAAAAATAAATTTTTTATTCAATTCTCTAATGTATTTAGATTTTGTAAAATAAAAAATAACTGGCATTATTAATCAGTTTTTTACTCTTGAAATTATTAAAATTATATATATATATATATAATTTGTTGTTTTGTTTAATGTTTTATTAAAGCTTAGTTTTACATTCATAAGAAGAGAAAAACATTAGCACATATAAGGAAAAAATAATAAAGAACGGATTATTCATCAACAAGGCTATTTTCTGTGACTTGGTAATATACAAAAAGGATAATTTTGGAAATTAATTAAAAAGATACTTTTGATTTTCAACTCACGATTTGAATAAGATAAAATATTTTATTGAAGAGAAAAGACTAAACTGTGTATTAAATGTAGAATTTGCGTTTTTTTCATAGTATGGATACTCGAAATTTACAGCATCTCTAAATGGCTCGGGCTGAATGTAAATAAACTTTGCTGCTCTTTTCCTACAGAAACCAATGGCGGTTTTCTGAAGATGCTGGACAGAATTTCCGCCAAATCTGGCAAACATTCCCTCGAGAAATATTGCTTTGAGAAGACAAGCTCAGCTACACTTGCCTTACTACCACCCAGTCCAATAAATTTCGGAGCCCAAGGAGTTCAAAGGGTTCGTCTAAGTTTTTGCACTCATTTGTTTGTGTCTGCTTAGCAGACGGCTGAAAAAAGGGGTTACTTCTAGTATTACCTCGTGTTTCATTCGCAGCTTAAACAACAAAACCCATATTTGGTTCTAGAAATGGTTCTACAGCTATTCTGTTTCTGGATTTTCTTTTGATCCCAGATTTACTATAACTTGCACATTGTGCATGAAAAAGGGCCAACAAAAACAGCTCTCCGTTTCAGAGTCCCTGTTAGGTTAAGGTCACCTTGAGGACAATTTTAGATATTTTTTTCATTCTCTAGCGTTCGTCCTAGTACTTGTGTTTCCGAAACACTCTTTTAAGAATATTAAATCTGTCATAAATCAAAGGAAAATTGATTTGATTGTTATCATCTCGCCTAGTTTAAAGGTACGTGTAGAAAACGTAGACCAGATCTCTAGTTTGTATTTTAGTTTCTGTGTCTGTGGGTAATAAGATGCAGAAAATACACAGTGATGTTGCAACATTTTACGTAAAAAAGGACAAAATAAGAGTGTCATTTCATTTAAATGTTCGCGAAATCGCTTATGATTTTCAGTCTTAACACTAACAGTTTTAATGCATTAAGATATGATTTGTCTTAGTTTATGATTGAAAATTATTAAATTTTTGAAAGGCATTATTGCTAGTACTTTTTATATGCAAAATTGTTTCAAAGAAAGTAATTTTTCATGCGTTAATATTTCAAACTAATTACAGCATTTAGCTTTGTTTTGTCATGAATTCAAATGAATCTTAAAATTATTTTGTCTTATATGGCAGATAAAAAAAGCACTTAAGTATTTTGCTGTGGAATGTTTCATTGTATTCCAGAGGAAAATATCCGAATACTGTTATAGCATATAGTTAATTATAATACTTCGGATAATTTTGAGGAGTACAGCTACAAATATGATAAATTTCCTTAGATTTCTCTATGGATATATTCAGTAGTAATTTTGCTCCTATTCATTTAAATGGTAACATCAATTACCTATTAAACATCGAAATCTTAATTTATAATTTACTAACTTCTTAATGAATTAGTGTATGAATGCTCAGCTCAAAAATGCAAAAATAACTTGCACCACAAATTAGTAACAAAATACGTGTTGGCTTTATTTTTATCTTATAAGATACTTTATCAAATAAATGTCAATTCATTAAATTGACTGCATCAGTAAAAGAATTGCGTTATTAAGGAAAGCATTATAAACCAAATGTTTTGTTTTATTAGTATTAAGGAAAATAGGTCAAATGAAGTACTTATTTGTTTACACTTTATACAAAGACATGTTTGACATAAACCTTTTCATCTGTTGCCCTTCTGAAATTTGCGTATATTTTTGTTATGAAATTTGCGTATATATTTTGTTAACTCATTCCGAAACTATCCTTATTTTAATCTATTTCAGTGTATATGTTGGAAATCATGATCTGGATGAGATATGTGTTCTTCAAATTTTTCAAATTAAAAGTAAAAATATGTGTTCTTCAAATTTTGCAACAAAAATGTAAAATGTAAATGTCTTACTTGCTACAATTGTTTATACAATATATATATATATGTGTCTGTGTGAGTTCTGTACTAGCTTTTAAATCAAAAGTGGGCATAAAATATCTTTTACGGGAATTTGAAGTTTTATTCTGTACAATAAACTGTAAAACAGATGCATGCTGTGATTTTTTAAGAATTTTAAAATTTCCTATCTGTAAAAACTGCTGAAATCATTATTAATCTTAGCAAGTGCGCTAAACTTATTGAATGCCAGCTCATAAGTTTACAAAAGGAAAGCAAGTAAAAAAGGATCGGAAAAACACAAGTATTTTTTCAATGCCACAAAATGCATCAATAATTTATTCGGACAAGCTATCTTCAAATTTTCCAGTACCAAAATATTCAAGAACTCTCTTCTCTTAAATTAAAGAGCAAACGGGCTGGCTACATGGGTGTTTTTGTGGTTTTACCCATGTGTAGCCTGTATACAAGCCAGTTTCCTTTAGAAAGTGTTCCCCGGAGACATACTTCCCCTTACGCAGATAGCCTTCGAGTGCTTTTCACAAACAAATCAACCAAAACAAACCAAATTAAACCTGACCTATTTTCATTAATACTAATCAAACAAAACATTTTGTTGATAATGCTTTCCTGAATAATTCTTTGCTTTTGGTTTTCTCAATATGGACAAGAGTTTCACAGTGTGTGAAACAACAGGGAATATATCTTAATAAATTCAATATCTTATTTTAAAATCTATTAAAAATATTTTACTTGGAGTCAACTTAAATGAAAAATTCTGATGTGGGCATCACATGAGTTCCTCGTACGCCTATTAAATTACATACATTTTTTGAAAAACTTTATTTACACTTATTTTAAATTTGAAATAGCCAAAACAAATATTTTTCTCATTTAAAACACTTCTGTAACTGGATGTATGCCCACCAGCGGCCGAGCGGTACAGTCGATGAACACTGGTAGTTCGGTCCGAGGTTCGAATCCCGCGAACGGGCTGGCTGCATGGGCGTTTTCGTGTTTTTCCCCATGTGTAACGTGTATACGAGCCAGTTTCCCTTAGAAAGTCCTCCAAGAAGCCATCCCTCCCCTTAGGCAGATAGCCCTCGAGGCTTTGCCATAATCATACACACACACGTAACTGGATGTATACGGGAAGTATTCGTTTAAGACTAACTATTGGGAAAATAAAAGCCGAGTAAGGAGTTTTAAGCCGGGTGAAGGTGGTGGGGGTATATGTATCCACTTTTTTGTAGTGCCGATTGCAATAAAAGAAAGGTGGACAACTAGACGTTATAGCAGTTCCAGAAACAAAATCTCAACGTTCTGTGGCTAATCAGTTTTTAGTTATGCGAGATACATACGTACATATGTACGTACAGACGTTACGAAAAAATTCATTTTAAATCAATTTTGAATTCATTTTACGATTTTTTATGGATGGAATAAAGTGTTCTTCATTCTGCCCGTACGCCCAGACGTCACGCAGAAAAAAAGTCAAATTGGCTTGGGCAATAATCAAAATGGATATTTACATTTAAATTGGGTAACTGAAAAAAATAATGGTAAGCATACTTTAAGAGAGCAAAATTACTTGCTGTTGACCCCAATAACTGGAAATGAATGTGAGAAAAGCAATGTAATTTCAGACTGGGAGCAGTGTAAGGGAACGCTACGGTATTACTTAACGGCATTATTCGGAGAAGGAGCTACTTAAATTAAAAAAGGGAAACAAATTATAGGGGAACAATCTGAAAAAAAAGAAAAAAGGGAACGCTACGGTGTTACTTAACGGCATTATTCGGAGAAGGAGCTACTTAAATTAAAAAAGGGAAACAAATTATAGGGGAACAATCTGAAAAAAAAGAAAAAAGGGAACGCTACGGTGTTACTTAACGGCATTATTCGGAGAAGGAGCTACTTAAATTAAAAAAGGGAAACAAATTATAGGGGAACAATCTGAAAAAAAAGAAAAAAGGGAACGCTACGGTGTTACTTAACGGCATTATTCGGAGAAGGAGCTACTTAAATTAAAAAAGGGAAACAAATTATAGGGGAACAATCTGAAAAAAAAGAAAAAAGGGAACGCTACGGTGTTACTTAACGGCATTATTCGGAGAAGGAGCTACTTAAATTAAAAAAGGGAAACAAATTATAGGGGAACAATCTGAAAAAAAAGAAAAAAAAAACTGTAAAACTCTTAGACCAACTGCAACAGATATCATCAAATAACAAAAGAATATCCTTCAAACTCATTAAGTGAAGAAATTTTGGTAGTTTCGCAGATGAGAAACTGAATACATGATAAAAGTTTTAATATATCTTCGCAAAATGATCCAATAATCATAAATTACATTAATTCTATGTTCATAATAGATTTCAGTAGACCTAAACCTTAACTCATGACGAGTCAAGCAGTTCCTTAGAGCAAAAATTTGGAAAACAGAAAATTTATTTTTTAAGATTAAAACAAACTGAACTAGCTACCTCGCCAGTTTGAAAATCGTGTGGTGGCACATAGCTAATAATTAGATTAATTATGACAATGTACGCGAAAAGCATCAGCCTAGGTTAATCAGTTCCTTTGTGAAGAACTTTATATGAGTAACTCGTTTAGGAAGATTTTTACGAAGAAGGGCCCTTTCCATTATTAAAATACACATAAAAAGAATAGGCTTAAAAATCCTTTGCGTAATTATATACATAAAGAAGACTGAACGAACACCCATACACCAATACTGACGATTGAATAATACGTAAGTACTATGCACCGATTTTGACAAAATCCGCATGTGCTAGATGGGAAGAATTAGATGCTGCCTAAATCAGATAGATTCTCAAAATTTCAATATGGTTTATTATTTCAGTCGCGTAGGTTACGACTAACAATCAATCTTCTGAAAAAGATACAGACATTGGCAATAATCATACTTAATACTTAAAGTGTCAAAGAAAAGTAATTAGCATAACATCTAAATTATTTCCGTGAATTTGAAAGGCTCATAAGATCCTCTTAAATAAAGCTTAAACATATTTCCTAGTTTACTGTATCACAACTTCATCACAGTACAAAATTTCTCGTTTCTATAATAAACTGCATATGGATTTATTATCTCTGGCTCAAAAAGTGAAAGACTATTTGTTTATAACATGCGAAATATTTATATTATGGTACTGTAAAGCACGTAAGAGGTCTTAAATCTTATGTAAACTAAATCTGCCTGTCTAAAAATGCTTTACACGTGGCTTGAAACATAAATTGCCAATGAAAAAGTTGGAAGTAAGTTCTCTAAAGCTTCTAATGCTAAAAAAATAATAGAATAAAAAATGGAAAAGCTAGCTTGTGATGGAAAGATAAAGCCATTCACTACTTTCTTTTGTCACGGAAAGATGAAGTTCTGAATACGTACAAAGATGATGTTGTCATGTAAGTATGACATTGGGATAAATGAAAAGCTTACTGTCAAAAGGTGGCAAATTGCATTCACGTTCGATCAAACAAACATATTAGACGAGATTGCCATATGAAAAATCGTGAAATACCCAAGTTGAAGTAGCTTACTATCAGATATATGTGTTTAAATTTGTGTTAAGTAAAATAACTAAATTGGTAATGACGAGTTTGAGAATCGCAAATTAGGATTTCGTATATTTTTGCTTTTAAAGAGAGAATGAGAAAGTAAAAGGTATGACGAGAAAATATCCGATTCGTAATTTATCACTGGTGTATAAATTTTTGTATTCAGTAGACAAGATTATTTTATATTAGTACTGGTAGCGCTAGCATTAAAGTTAGTTAATACGGAAAGCTACGTTTGGGACTAAGATAATTCTTTAAAATTGTCCTAATACACAAATCTGCAATGGTATAAACAAGAATGAAGACTTTCGCATAATAAACTCTAAAGCGCTTAAACAAGCGACACATTTTAAGCTAGAAACATTAAATAATTCCAGTTATTTTTAATACAGATCTACCTTATTTAGGAAATTGGATATGACGTATGCAAAGAAAAAAAATTAAAATGCGTACGAATTATAAGCCTCAAGCAAACAATTAATACAACGATCAGAAACTTTAAAATGAATAGATTGTTGCAGAAGAACGAAAGAAAAGTGCATCCTGTTTCTTCTCATATGATACATTTATCAACTAGAAAAGCAAAGGAAAAAATCTAAAAGCGAGGTAAACGAACTTGAAAACTTTCGTGTAACCGGCGATCTGATATATAACTAGGAAGTCAGCCTTCAAATGGAAAAAAAGTGAATATACATCTCTTAAACGAGGAGTGGAGATGAGATTCTGAAATTTCTGCTCTCAATTCTAAAATTTTGTTTCGTCTCTAAGACATGGATTTAATTTTGCACGGTATTATTTGTTCTGGTTAAAACACTTCTCTTTCCAAGCGAAGAATGCTAAGTAAATATTGAATTGCGATACTTTGTTAAGGTAAAATAAAGATATAGCAGTGAAAGTTGAAGCAGAAATTAGGCATAAGGATGGAAAATTGTTGCATTTCATACACTCACGCTTAAGCCTGAAGCATGGAAGGAAATCGTTTAGGAGTATTTAATACATCTAAAACAATACATGCTCATTATTTCAAAGCTCACTAATATTCCAATGATAAAAAAGTAGCGAAACGCTGATAGCCGTATCGCAAGTTTTGTTGAACGGAGTTGACTGGATTTAATCCACCACTCATCGTCTCAGTAAAGCCTACGGTCAAGTGGTGTGCTACACACGTTTTACATTTTACTGGTTGACTGGTTCTTAATATGTTCTTTATATATGTAGGAGAAAAATATAAAAATGAAAATCCTAATTTTAATTTGCAACAGTTCTTTAATTCTTTAAATCTGTTATATTTCTCCTTTTCCCTACCACCCCCAGTCGCCAGTTGGTGACGCAGATAATTTTCAAAATGAAACCTAAATTGCCAGTATCGAAACTTCTAATAACTATAAGAAAAATGAAAACTATAATATTTTCCTGTTGAACTAGGCCTCCTCGCTTCTAAAGCCCCTTGCTAACTACCCTGCTGCTTCTGCTGTCTTTAATATTACATGTAAAATTTCTAACGGTACCGATGAAAGATATTTTCTAACTATAGTATAAAAGGCATGTTTTTATCCGACAACGTCTGCACGTTTCTTCTAATGTAGTTACAACACATCTATGTGACGTCAACTTTTCAAAAATATTTCATACATGTAGAGTACTCTTAGGTAATTCGTCATAGAGGGAAGCTAATACGGACAAATATTAACCCAAAAAGAACTCATCGCGGAATCTGATTATTTCGGCTCGAATTTGTTTTTCTCTGAAACAGATCTATTTTCAATCAAAGATCACAAAGATGAAAAGTCAAATTTTGTTATAGAGGTCTTCCGAGGCACTCTGGAGATGGTTTAATGCCTTTAAAAATAAGCCGTCGCCAAGCACATTACGTGCATTAATTGGCAAGTTTGAACGAACAGGTTCAGTGGCTGATGACAAACAGGGTATGCAGAACAAACAAAAAATAACAAGGACGCCGAAAACCGCCACCTCTGCCAAAGCAGAGAGGACGAACCATCAACGTCAACTCGACACTTGGCTCAATAACTTGACATCAATCCAACCGCAGAATGGAGAACAGACCGCATAGATCAACACATTTACCCATAGCAAACCTAGTTAGTACAGCCTGACTAAATGCTACTTGACTCGTTTTTATGAAGGTATGTTAAAGTCCACAGAGATCGACCAAAATCCATAGAAAAGCTGAGAATAGCGAAATTAAGTGTGATAGGGTTGATTTCAATAGACTAATTCAAGCGGTTTTCGAGAATTTTGAGCTGAGACTCCGTCCTAAGCTCGTAGCAGATTTCGTAGCCTCCTCAAAGATCAAACATATTGAGAAATCCCTCTGCTAATTTATTTTATTCGTTTGTGCAAATTCTGAAAATATTAAATAAAAACATGTAGTTTATTGATATTGTTTTGTGATTTATTATGCCGAAAAAAGTTTCACGTCAGTAGCTTTTAAGTTTGCAAACCCTAAAAATAAGTTATTTATATTCTCGTACACTTTTAATATAGAAACGCGATTTAGTAATCATAGGTAAAAATTCATTAAGCTACAAATATTTTAAAATTATGCAAATAATTTTACGGGTGGACTATGCGCCAATACTGAAGGCTGACGCTATTTACTAGAACACGAATTCTATATCATTCTTTGCCTCCTTTTTGATCTCCTTTTTGAAAACCTGTATATTGATCAACAAGTTTCACGACAACCTGTATGTTACATAATGTATTAACATCAGAAATCTTTTCCTGAAATGATATTTTATTTTTAATTAAGAACAAATGCAAACACGAAGATTTGCTCAATATTTGTACGGCGCCGGAATATGATAATAAGTTTTAGAATTAAGCATCTCGGTCAACTTTTGACGAATGACGTAGCTCAAAAGTTTTATTTTATTTCGTGTAACGAGTAAAAATTCCCTTACTTATTATAAATATATTTTTATAATGAAATAAAGACTTTTCGAAATAAAATTATAGCGACTCGAGAAAAGTATAAAAAGATATATTTCGTAATTCTTAGAAAAATGACATTTTTAAACTTGAAAAGTCAAAATATGAACATTTGTGTCATCAAAAATATGTTTGTATTTAGAAATTATGATTACATAGAACGGTTGCGATAATAAACCCCGTTTAATGATTTTTGAGCACATAGTATACTTCCTACCACCATGTCCACAAATATCCTTACCAGGCCTTCATTTTCGGTAGTATATAAACATCCAATCACAGAAATGTTTTAAATGACGCAAAAATTCGTATTTTTAAATTAAAATATTTAATTTTACATAAAATAAGTAATATAATTTTTTATGCGATCATCCGTTCTCTATAATTATATTCAGGAAAATTTTATACTTATCATGAAAAAATCCTGTGTAAAAGTTTATCGAGATATTCGAAATTCAATTCGAGAATCATATTTAGTTTGGTTTGGTTTGTTTGATTAAGGTGAAGGACTCAAGAGCTATCTGGATAAGGGGAGCGATGCCTTCTGGAGGACTTTCTAATTGAATCTGGCTTTTATACACGTTACACATGGTGGTGTGGTGTATTTAATTATGGCAAAGCACACTAGGGCTATCTGCCTAAGGGGAGGGATGCCTTTCGTGGAGGACTTTCTAAGGGAAACTGGCTCGTATACACAACACATGGGGAAAACCACGAAAACGCCCATGCAGCCAGCCCGTTCGCGGGATTCGAACCTCGGACCGAACTACTAGTGTTCAGCGACTTTACCGCTCGGCCGCTGGTGGGCCACGTTACACATGGAAAAAACCACAAAGATGAACATGCAGCCAGCCCGTGTTCCAGAATTCATACCCCTGACCGAACTACCAGCGTTCAGCGACTTTATCGCTCGCTAGCTGATGGGCATGATATTTAGGAGCCATATACAAATTGAAGAGTGAAATGTTTGCATTTGTGCGTAATTAAAAATAAAGCATCATTTAGACAAAGTTTTCTGGTGTTAACAGACTACATATAAACAATTTTTTTTATAATATACGTATAATTATTTTCAAAATGGAGATGTTATTAACAGAATATTATAGAATTCATATTCTGAAAAATACTGATAGACTTCAGTTTGGGACGTAGCCAACTCGTAATATTATTTCCAGTAATTAAGAGTAAAAAGTCTTTGTACTTTAATGATTCTTTTCCATAATTATCAGATTATAACTCTAAAGTAATAAAGCTTCATGAGAATATTACTAACATATTTTTAGACTTTGAAAACTTCTAAATAAATCTTTTTACGCATACTTAAATTAAACATACTAGTAAACAATATCATTGAATGGCAATTAAGGCGAAAAATAGACCTCTATTTATTCTAATTTATTTAGTAATCTACCTTTCAATATAAACTGAATGAGACATAAAAAATAGCTCATTTTGAAATTAAGTAATATCTGAGCCAGTTTTTGTAGAACGAAAGTGAAACGTTTTGGGTTTTAATTTTTATAACGTGGGAAAAATTTTTCTAAATATAAGTATAGCGATCGGAGAAACGTATAAATGTTACATTTTGTAATTTATAAGACTGGTGTCCTTAAATTTAAAAATGGTAAAACATGAATATTTGCATTATTTAAAATATTTTTGTAACTGGAAGTATATGGTGTACGACAAATGATTGCGAAAATAAAGACCGGGTGAGGACTTTTGAGGACACGTTGTACTTGTATATCTGTTTGAGAGATCTATCCAGTTCCAAATTCAGGGACATGAAAAAACATGAAATTTTACGCCTAAATTGTTTGCATTTTTAGGATTCATAAGGTTTATTTAGATTCATCTCAGAATTTGGATATATTATTAAACAAATGTGATGTTCGTCACTTGGACCTATAATAGGAAAAATTTCCGTGCAAAACAGACGCACGATTGCGCTTCATTGTCGGTTCTTTTTTCATTATTATTTTTCTTACATCACTAGCAACTAGACCTAAATTTCCTTGCAATAAATAAAATTAATTGATTTAATCTATTTCATTGAAAAATATAAGTTTGTTGAAAATTAAAGAAATAAATTATTAGGATAAAATGAATGAATTGGAGAGGCAGAAAATAAAGTTTTAGCTCAACCTGATTTACGCCACTTATTCTTTGCTTCCATATTTGTTTCAAAGCGCATGCTAACATTTGGTTTTTCAGAGAAAGAAATCTAAAATCTTTGCTTTAAAAAAAAGCATATTTACAGATATTTCGAGACTTCTGTATAAGAAATTTTGCCTTTTCCTTCTGGATTGTTTTTGAGATTATTACTTTGAGGTGCAAGAACAAACACCCGTCCGTAAACATAAACAGGTACGAATGTAAAGATGGAAAAATAGAAAGCAAGAGTAATCAAAACAAATATTTGCTTGCGATATAAACAAATCCTAATCTGGGATTATGGAAAATTTTCCAACTCCGGTGATCTCGCATTCTGCAATACAGTAAGACCCCGCTTAACGCTGTTTCGTTTAGCGCTGTTTCGGTTTAGCGCTCTTTTATTTCAACCCGGGGATTCCACGAAATCGCTCGCAGCATACGGGGATTCCCCGAAATATTATGCAGCGATAGGTTTCAAATACATATCCGAAAGAGTGTACTTGTATTTCTTGTTTGGTGCGGTATTGTACAGACATATTTTGAAGGGGTAAATGTGGAAGATGTCGAAGAAATAATTCAAGAAGCAGCGGCTAGTCTTTCTAATGATGAGCTCAAGGAATTAACTGAACAAGAAGAAAACAAAAATGTTGACAGCAGTGATTCAGAAGAAGAGCAAAAAGAACTTTCGATGGCGTTTGTAAAAAGGAGTTTGTCTACCATAACTGAAATAATGGATCAATTCATTGAAAATGATCCGAATTTTGACAGGAGCTCAAAAGTAAGGCGTGGTGTTAGAGATGCTCTATCCGTTTATGAAGAACTTTTAAGAGAACAACGCAAAAGAAAAAGGCAAACAACATTAGATGCTTTTGTCACAAAAAGGCAGAACAACTGAAAACGCAGAAGGCTAACTAAATATGACTGACTTAGAATTTTATTTGTTTTTTTTAAGAATATTCGTTTTGTTATTTATATTTTGTTTTTATTTTTGCAAGAAATAATAATGTGGTATTAATTTGGGCTTTAAGAAATAAATGTTTGGTTTTATTTTTATTAAAAAAACATACTTTTTAAATTTAATACCTAACCAATTTCCTAGCCATCTTCCCCTAACCCCAATATTTACATGTAAAGATAGCCTCGTTTAGCGCTGTTTCGCATTACGCTCTACTTTGATGGAACGTATCCCCCGCATTAAGCGGGGTCTTAATGTAGTATTTTTCTAATTTATAACTAGTTTCATAGAGAACTATGATTTTATAGGATATGTAAGGTTTTACAGCACAGGCAGCGTACACCTAGGAAAATCACATAGCAATGCATCGTTGAAAACGCTTTCCTGCCACGGTAGTGATGACACGAACAGGTTGTTCCTGCAATGCGTTCTGCCATATGGTTTCAGCATGATGGGATCGGCTCACATTACAACCCTGATGTGCATTGGATGTGATTGGATCGGTAGGGGTGGTCCGGTGCATTGGCCAGCATGATCGCATGACCTCACTTGCATTGGCTACTTCCTTTGAGGGTACGTCAAGACCTTTGTATGCGAAACAGTGCCGAGAAACTTGTTGCACGGATCGCGGCAACAAGTTGCTTCGGGGAAATTCGAGACAAACCCGGTATTTTCCAGAACATCCGATTGTCCATGTGCCGCAAGATGTGAGGTCTGCATCGCGGTCCGGGGTCGCAATTTCGAACACCTTCTTTGATGAAGATCATTGTCTGTTTTTATTCTGATTTCTTAGTTTCTACCGCGCTAAGCATAATAAGCATGTTTTCGCACCCTGTTCGTGTCCTTACCGGGCCAGGAAAGCGTTTCAGACCATGTAATTGCTCCGTGATTTTCCATCATCTAGGTGTACTCTTTATCTCCTGAAAGTTTGTAATCGTTGTGCTGAAACACCCTGTATATGTTGTCATTTGAAACGGCCAGACACTTTCAACTTAATACTTTCTTCAGGAATAGCCAATACCCATCCATCATTTCCATCATTTAGCCATCCTACTATCTAGAACGTGGTCCAAAATGCACCACAATAGACGGCCGATTTCATACCCTCGATAACTGAGAAGTTTCGCCCCGATTATTGAAGGGAAACACCTAACCAAGTATCTCTCATTCCTCTTCTCCTACCACCAAACTTTTCGAGAGGACTTTTCGTGTCGCGAGTATTTTAAGTGCACCCCGTAGCACAGGCACTATACAATTAAACACATCCAAGTCTTTTCCTCTACTCAAACCCAGATTCAGCGATATATCAGCCAGGAGCGCTAAACACTGTACCCATTAGGGTGGTATATGATACATATATCTCATGCCATAATAGTTCTCTGTGGGAGAAGTTCATATTATCAAATTCATCGCTTTAGTTTCAAAAAACAAATTTATATCTTTATTAATTCCTTTATGATCATGCAGCTTTATACACGTTTGAAAAGCAGTCATGCATTATATGTTAAACAATTTTTTTGCAGGGAGGGTATACATATATAAAATAATGCTTTATTTTATATATGTAGAGATTGATTCTAACGTTTTGGCTTTGAAACCAAACATTCCTACCAATATCCCGTTACTCGTTAAAGTCTTAAATATGGGGAATTCTAATGACACAATCGTATTTCTCATAATGATGTATCATCAGAAGACAAACTTTTAACCAGTTAAACCTCTTTATAATTTATATGACCAGATTATGAAGCATTACTTCATTTTATAAGATTTTAAATTATGAAAACATGTTTACAACGATAACAAATACCTCACACGTTTCAGTTTACTTGTGATAGAGAAATGGGGCAAACATTTTCTTTTTACCTACCTGCACAGAGTTTTCTGAGTAGTATATATATATGAGCGTGTGTGTGTGTAAACTTGGGGATTAATTAAAATTTAGTTTGCTACCAAATATTTAAGTTCTGCCTTAAAGATAGCTATGCTTGCTTTGTTCAATTAAACAGAGCTTATTAAAATGTCCTCTTAATAGAACATGTGCTGATATGTATTTCATGAGCTTTAAAGTTTTAAGTTTAGTTTCAACAGTTTTGTCAACAGTGTTTTGTCAACAGTATGTTTGAGAAGTTTTTAAGTCTTCCACGTGCGTTAAAATATTTCTATTTTGATCGAGAATGGGACGTTCGATTTTTAGCCGCCATGCCAATGCTCACAAATTCTTTTTAAGCAATCCAAAATTTCGCATCGTAGTTATTATTGCACTTAATCTGTTCGGTACTATATTTTATCTTGCTCGAAAAGCGTGCAATGCCTTTTTATAATAAAGCGGCAATAATCATTTTAGACGGTCAACAATTTAATATTATGTAAAATAGGCAATAAATCTCTAATATTATCAGTTACTAAATACGTAAAGCAAAATGTTTAAACATAACTACGTATTCTATATAATTTAAATTTTCAGCACAACCCTTCTGTAAAAAAATCAGAGATTCTTAAACGATTCAGTTCATTCGAATAGATCCTGATCCAAAACGTGTTTTTAAATAACTCGGTTATTTTTAGACACTTAAGAATGTAATGCAATCAAAACTAGAAGAGGGGAAAAAACGTAACTTTACTCTTTTAGCTAACCTTCTCCTCGCAAGAGTTGTAGAGCTTCAGTTTCTGCGTAAGGTGGGGTTAATCTTAAGACGAATGCAATCAAATAAAAGGAAGCAACATTTTATTTTTTTGCGTTTCCCAGTTTGTAACTTCATTGCTTGCTTAAGCAACATTTTAGCAATTTACGACAAAATAAAATGGTTTTAGTATAGTTTGATTCTTGCACTCTTCATCCACAATCAATGCATGTCAGTTTACGGCAAAATTTTATATTTTCATGAGCATGTCTTCAGAACCAAGCGGATTCTTCTTCGTTGAAAATTTTAAGGCAGAAATAACAGCTATTGGAGAATGAACAGATGTAAATTTCCCGAAAATGTGTAAATCATTGATCCATTGCTTAATTATCAGAAAACATCTCATCCTTGCTTCTTCTGAATTACGAAAAGTATTTAGTACCTTCAAACGGAATTTTGTGCAATTCTAAATGTGTAA
Source organism: Stegodyphus dumicola (assembly GCF_044657685.1). Lineage (NCBI taxonomy): Eukaryota > Metazoa > Arthropoda > Arachnida > Araneae > Eresidae > Stegodyphus > Stegodyphus dumicola. The sequence goes on along the minus strand of NC_140781.1, from coordinate 101,874,561 downwards.
TGAAACGGTTAAATAATTATGGGGGCTGTAAAGTTGGCTTTCTTTGTTGAAATAAATGTAAGAACGAAAATTAACATTTGCAGCAGAAGCACATTTCTTCATTATTTCTTTCGATAAGAAGAATATTGGGGAGAAGAGTTAATAAATCCAGTACTTTAGCCGAACAAATTGTAGTTAACGGAAATTTTAGAAGATAATCGTGCACCGGGCTTCATTTTATATGGGGTTACAGATAGTTTTTATTAATTGCACTAACAGTATACATGTTTATAAAAATTATCTGTTAGGTTTATGTAAATTATACGAACTAGGTGCGTTATAAATTACGCCAGTTATAGCTGCGAAATGTAAAACAAAATATAAACTATTAAGAAAGGCGAATATTTCTTTTAAATATCTCAGTATACTAAGTAATGTGCAGTCTAAATTTCAAAGTTAAAATAAAGTTTATGAGGTATTATCTTCCACTTTTCTACATGCCTTTGTAGCGTAACGGTAGCATACTTGCCGCATATTCGAGAGGTTCAGGTTTGAGTCCCGGCTAGGGCATTGCTCATTTTTCATGTTTCCTTTTTCAAAAATCCTAATGCCTTTACAGTGGCGTCCGAACTTAAAAGACGTGGTGGATGATGTACTCCACCACTAGGATTTGACATTTGGGTTCCCTAATCCCCAGTCGCTCTTTAAAAGGTTGAGTATATAAGGTATTTTCTTCCTCCTTTCTGCATACCGTCGTGGTATAACGGTAACACACTCATCACGTATTTGAGAGGTTCAGGTTCGAGTCCCGGTGAGTGCATTGCTCATTTTTCGTGTTTCCTGCTTTAAAAAGCATAATGACTCTACAAGTTCCTATTGTCTGCAGAATTTGGAATGGCAGCACTCCTGAGACTTTGATATTATGCGGCGAAGATGATAAATAGAATATTTTATTCAGTTCAGAACAGCAGAATCTCTCAGAATCAGCAGTTTGGTCACGTGGATTACAACTGTCTTAGTAGCCTAGCATAACACAGGACGCAAGAACTAGAAAGAGTCTAAAGCATACAGATTACTAACGGCAAAAAGAAACTAACTGATCAATTTCAAGAAATGATTTATGCATGCTTGGCAAGAATATATTTCTGCAATGTTCGCTTCCAAAATATCATTCCCACGCAACAGCTGAGATAGTTTGCAAGATATTAACATAATAAGAGGTGGGCGTTGGTCAGAAACATATCCCTCTCTTTCTCCCTTCCACTGACCATCCCCTTCCCCTGGGAAGAATTCTGGAGCAAAAGGGGGACTTTAACAAAAGGGAGCTGCACCAGCCAATGATGTCTAGACGAATGAGGAGAGAAAATACAAGCGCAATCTGGCTGAACGCCCGCCCGGGCCTGGGGTGAACGATATCTGGCAATTACTTTTCTCACAAGGTCAGAGATGCAGAAGAGCAGACTGTCGGGACACGGAGACTCCCGCCACTACGAAGTGGGTTACAAATTTCGGATGGGGTGATGATGCGCGCGCAGGGCTTTTGCTCCACGCGGTTCCTCTTTGCCACCATCACCGGCATTCCTCTGCGTAACAACTGTTGTTACGGCACTTCGTTTTAAAAGAAAGACATCGTCTAAGATTAGACATCACCAGTCTGTTCGAATCTGGCAGACTCTGCAGGATTGTTTACGTTTGCGTTTTTGCATCGTATTAAGTGGCGGAATGCTGCCACGAGTTTATTCGACGCTTCGAATCTCGCTTTCAAATTAGCTTTGGTATATCGCTTAGAGATAAGGAAAACAGTAGGTAAAAAAGACTTAAAATTTAGTATCGTAACTCCGCTTTGCTAAAATGTATTCAAGCGATCATTAAAACACTAAATTAAAAGAATGCAGTTGCAACAAGAGAAAGACATCGCAAAATAATAAGAACTTTTGATAATTTTCTTTTCTTATTACTTTCTTGGCAATACATTTTACCAGTTTTGGTAAAACACATGAAGGGTCTCTATTTTGCTTCCCTGGTTTTATAAAGGCATCCGAAATATATGTTTTAGTGCAAGTTCTTGTTCTTTTCTATATTTATCAAGTGGAAATCTGAGCATTGTTTAAAACTTTCGTTAATTACTAGCAACTTTCAAGAAATAACATGTTTCTGGGCTCAAAGTTTTACGTTGTAAATGTCTCAGGGCGCGTGCTGTGTGTAATTGAATAGAAATGAACTCAAAAGTAGACTCGGGGTGTTAATAAGTGAGTTAGCCTGTTCATAAGGAGTTCAAGTTAAGGCATTAGTTAACGTTTTGAAGACGGGATGTCATTATAGTGGCCATAGAGTCCTCTCTTTGAAAAGACGGGGTTGTCCACTTTAGTGGCCATGTCTTTTTCCCCCTTTTTCCAGGTTGAAAAGTGGGGTGAAATGTCAAATTTGACGTCCCTAGGGTTTTAACCACTTATTTCTTTCAAAGGTCTTCCTTTTGCAACATAGATGCACCCCTCTGAGAATCCATTAAAATATACACAAGAATCTTTGTTGCAAATAGAAGGTGATTTCTTAAAGGGGGGAAAGCATTCGGTTCAAGATTCCCCGTCCTTTGATAGCTTTTACTGCTACCAAAGCCCCGGCCTCAAAAGGTTAAAGTGAGCTCAGGAAATTGTGGGTCAAGCAATGGATGAAAATATGCTTTTTATAACGCAGTGATGGAATGATTCTATAGTAATTTACAAATATCACAAAGGAAAACATATTATTAAGTAAATTCTGGTGTTAAGTTTTTCATTTAGCTTGAAGGATAAGATAACAGAGTTCCAATTACCCTAACTTTAGATTTTCGAAGCTCTAATTATTCGAATGGTTTGTTCTTCTTCTTAGAAGAAGTAAAATTAGCCTTGTAATCAATAATGGAAACCCGAAACGTCCTGCGCATAGGTCTACTGTCTTATTTAATGCGTGAGTCACTGATTAGCAAAAATAGTGCTCGTTTTCTTAAAACAGACTAAAACAAAACTTCTGTTAGTTATATTCTTTTAACATTTTGGTGTAAGTCACGGCCTCCGGCCAGGAGTTTTTTTTTACATTTTAAGGACAAATATTACGTTTTACTTGAGTATAAATAATAATATACTTTAACTGTGTAATTGTGCTAAATAGCCATTAATTAAAAATTAAAATTTCCTCATTTGCATCATTGTAAGTACGTATTTGACTTAAAAATGTTCATGATTACCTTAATCTCGACTTTTCCGAATGGATTTTGGTTGCAGTTATTTAAAATATGCATAATTCTGCTTTACTAAAGAACTATTATAGAATGAACATAGAAAAATTAAACACTCCACTTTAAAATGCCTCAGTATTTGGAAGCTAACATTGTTTTAGTCTGATCTTCGAAAGATGATAAAACATATTGTACGGTACAGTACAATTTAAAATTATATAATATTTCAAAAGATGTAAAATATAAAATGTAATGTAAAATTACATTAATATTAGATTGCAAAATATGAAATGTAGTGTAAAATATACAATTGCAAAAGATGAAAGAATGATAAAAATTACACTTTCCAACAATGCCCCAATTATGATAAGCTATGAAATATCTCATGTCTATTTTGTAATATACAAACCACGTCCATTATTTAGTTTCCATGATTTATCTTGAGCCGTAATAAACAGGGGTAACAGAAACCGTGGATACGTAATCCACGGTTATGCGTACGGCGGTTCAAGTTTCATTAAAATTAAGCTCAATCATTCCTCTTCATTCGATCAAATACCTTTTTATTCACAATAATGTTTGGGCAATAGCGAAACGGTACTTTCAGCTTCGACATAAAAAGCCGAATGTCATAAAAAAAGCAGGTTCAAAAATGCATAATCCGTTACGCATTCGCTTATTTAATTTCTTTAAAAGGTTCAGTTTTTAATTAAAAAAAGCAACTCTATATATGATAAGAAAATGTCGAGCTGAAGTGCATGCGACCTTAACTAATGACAGGCTGAGTGACAAGAAAAATTCTTAAAAGAAGCTACACTACCAACTCGCTGAAACTTCATCTCACGTTCGCTCGACAACTTGGCACTTCACCACTGATTGGAACCTGAAAAACTCCAAGTTGTGCTGTGTAGGAGAACCTCGCAAGAAACTAAGTATAAATCTCAGCTGAATTTAAACATCAAAAGCTTATATTTCTAATGCGAAAGCAATTTTTTTAAAACAGTGGATATATTTTACATTACTTCTTTGACTTTCTTTCGCACTTGGAATGCTACATTTAAGCGAGAAAGGCATCAATTTTTCTTAATTAGTTAGATAATCAACATGTATTTTTTATAGATAAAAACCAAACATTCTGCTATTCACACTGTATCAAATTCTCCAATCTACATACGAGGGCCATCCAGGAAGTAGATTACGTTTCCGTCTGTGTCCGCTAGGGGCGGGGCTAGCGCGGCCATCTTGGGGTCAGAGCGTTGCGCAGCTCAGTCTGCATCTAGCCGTGCTAGTGAGAGGTTCGTGCTGTGCTCCGTTCAGATACTGTGACGGTTTGAAATGTCTGCGTTAATTGAAAATCCCGCGAGCTGCGAGGTGCGCTCAGTAATAAGGTTTCTGACTGCAAAAAACTGTAAACCGATAGAAATCTATTGGCAGCTTCGTGAAGTGTATGGGGACAACATTATCACTGAAGGTGGAGTGCGTCAGTGGGTCATAAGATTTCAAAATGGCCGAACCAATGTTCACGACGAAGATCGAAGTGGGAGACCCAGCATAGTGACCGCCGAACTTCTCGAAAAAGTCGATGCTAAAGTCCGTGAAAATCGAAATTTCACAATAACGGAACTTTCTTTGAGTTTTCCACAAATTTCGCGAAGTTTGTTGCACGAAATCATCAGCGAAAAGCTTGGTTACCACAAGTTTTGTGCAAGATGGATTCCAAAAATCTTGACAGAGGACCACAAAAATCAGCGAATGGCTGCAGCGTTGAACTTTTTGGACGCTTACCATAAGGATGGTGACTCTTTACTCGATCGCATCGTTACTGGTGACGAAACATGGGTGAAACATGTGAACTGTGAAAATGAAGAAGTGGCTGGCTATGCAGCGTTTTGATGACGACTCACAGCTGCAAGAAGACGTAACGAAGTGGTTGAAGGCGCAGGCGGCCGAATTTTTCGACGAAGGAATTTCCAAGCTCGTACATCGCTACGATAAATGCCTTAATTTGTATGGTGACTATGTAGAAAAGTAGTATTTGAGTGTGGCTTTCATCTGTATATAATAAAATTTGTTTCCTATACTTTGTTTATTTTTTTATTCCAAAACGTAATCTACTTTCTGGATAGCCCTCGTATTATCCAATTAGACTTGACAAAGGGACTAATTGAAAATTATCGACTATTTTAATAATACATAAAAGAGGGAATTTAATTCCAAATATAAGAATAAACAATCTCATGGGGGGAAATCGCACATTTTTGCAAAAGAGCATTATTTATTACCATTTCCCCCTCCCGACATATAAAAACATGTAAAAGATAAACAAGAACATATTGTAGGAAGAGAACCAATAATTTAATCACATTTCAAACATAATAGCATTAAATGTTCAAAAAATTTGAAAGGAATCCTTTCAGGTGAATATCTGAAATATGAACTGAAGCAAGGATGATTCTGCTCATACAGAATGCTAAGTTTATTTATATATCTGATATTTTAAAATAGATTATGAAGTAATTATTTTTATCAGTGCAAGCTGTATATTTATTATAACACTCAACAATTTTCAAATTTTAAAGTTTAGGGGACCAAAATTCAACTATTTCAAATTTCAAATTCAAACTTATTATGAAGAGTTTGGAAGTAAAATAGAGTTTACGAGTGAATTTCTCTCAAAACATCCTCCAGGAAGGCGAATGAGTCATTTTGATATAACTGACAAGACTGATATAATCCACATAACTTTTCGCTCATTTACCTTCAAATCTGTGCTATACCAATGGTTAGTTACAGAATGACTTCGTGAAAGGAATGAAAGGTAAAAAATATCAGCAGAGGACAACGATATAGCAAGTATACATAAATATTAACGAAAATATGTTTAATTTCCCTCTGAAACGGTACTTCTCTACATTAAATTTGTCAGTCACCAGGGCCATGAAAACTTGGCTGTTAGCAATTCCCTACTGAGCAGTGAACATCCCCCCCTACAATGACAACAGCTGTCAATTTTTCTCTTCTAGAATAAGCTAATACTTAATTTCTTTACTTTGAAGGCTTGGAGAGCGTTTACGTTCCCACATTTTTCACGTTCTATTAGCCTAGTTGATAAGCACGGAAGCTTCTATCATTTTTGATTCATGTTGTCCAAGTTTTACAATCAATACTGGCTACTTTTCTTACGCAGCCTATCTTTCCTAAGCCTTATTTACATGGGATTTACTTGCATAATATTTATTTGTAGTTATTTAAGCATAGCATAGCTATTTAAGCATTCTGGAGTTTACAGTACTGTTTAAATATCGGCTTAAAATAGCTGTCTGCTACTATCAAAAGAAGAATAAAAAGTGAAAGATTAACTTGTGGCAGTGATGTAAGCATTCTGGAGTTTACAGTACTGTTTAAATATCGGCTTAAAATAGCTGTCTGCTACTATCAAAAGAAGAATAAAAAGTAAAAGATTAACTTGTGGCAGTGATGTTAATTTCCCAACTATTGAGTTTCTACACTTCATTCTCCCTTTTCTTGGCTTTTGGCAAATCCATTCATCTTGTTCAGAAGTTTTATCAAAATCTCAGAGACAAGAGAATCAAGTTAAATGCTGTGGCTTTTTAATTGCTATAAGGTATTTTCTTCCTTCTTTCCGCATGCCTTCGTGGTGTAACTGGAAGCACACGTGACGCGTGTTCGAAAGGTCCGGCATTCAAATTCCGGGAGGGGAAAGTGAACATTTTTCACATTCCAACATCGATATAACCTAATGAATCGATAATGGCACCCGAACTAAAAGCGTGACGGACAATAATTTGTCAACTCCTAGCTTTAGAAATGAGGTCCCATGTCCCCTGTTGCCTTTTAAAAGAGGGAGTATATAAGGTATTTTCTCCCTTCTTTCCGAATGCCTTCGTGGTGTAATTGGAAGCATATTACAGAATATTCGAGAAGTCCATGGTTTGAGTCCCGGCGAGGGTATTGCATATTTTTCACGTCTCCTGCTTCAAAAAACCCTAATGACTCTAGTGTGCAACATATGCTGAAGACTAGTGATATTGGTTCCTGCTAGAGCGAGTGTTCATCATCATCTTTGGAGGATGCTTATACGATGATTGGGAATTAAATTACTTTTTTTGGAAGAAGTAATTTGAAAAAAATTATAAAACTTCTATGCATCTAATTGCTTTAGTACTTAGAATTGAAAATTTTCTTGGCTCTAGGCTAGCTTTTGCACTTATTCGTAAGTCAGCGACTCTTTAAATATTTGAATAATAGATTATTTTAAGTTAGACCACAAGGTTATAGTCCAAATAAGCTTTTAGTTGTTATTGATTTATTTTATTATTTTTTTTTCATACTTTTCTGGCGACAATATGCTTTGATATTCGAATAACCTAAGCTACTCCCTTAGCTTAAAGTTAAGCTGGCCAGTAGAAATTATGTTTAGAGCTACAAGCTGATGAAAGCTGTCAGTGCTCACAGCATTTACTTTGAAGGTTGAGAGCTCTTGAACTTAATCTTCAGTCAGCAGTCAGCACAAAATCGTTAGCTAAAGGCTTCTTACTGCAGAATATAAAGAGAGTCTATTGGGATTTTCTACCACGAAGGAAAGCGGAATGGAGGAAAGTCTCATATTCTCCCACACTTAAAGTGTGATTGGGAAGGCCCGAGACCCAGTCTCTAAACACTAGTGGTGAAGAATTGTCGTTCAGCACGTTTTAGTTCGGGGGCCATTGTAGAGCGTATTAAGTTTCTGCAAGCAGAAAACTTGAAAAAAGTGTAGTACCCTGGCCGAGATTCAAACTCCGGACCTTCCGATTGCTAACCGGATGTGCTTTGCAATTATACCACGCGGGTATATAAAGTCACGCGGTAAGGAAAAAGAAAAACATTACACATGTGAAAAAAAAAAAAAGTTTTGCAAAATGAAGATTTATTTTGTTCACAAAATCTGACTCTCCTTCAAGCTCCAGTATCAGGTTTAAGCACAGATTTTATTACACAGTAAGCATCATAAAAGTTAAATATAAAAATATTTAATATAATAAACTCCGACTTTAAGTCAATACCCGATATTGTTGAAGGGAAATTTAGGAAATAAATGAAAAGAGGAAGAACAATTTGAAGCATTAGATAAGAGAGAGCAAGACATTTATTTAACTGATTTATTAATATATAATAATAGCAAAGAGTAATTTGGTTGTACTTTGATATCTAAGTTACACAAGAAGGAAACAAAGAGAACCCCATGAAGTTACAGGAATGCAATAGGAAAAAAGTACGGAAACTATTACAAGATTAACCAATAAAGGAACTACGCTAGACACATAAATACCAAATTAGCCTGTTAGTAATGTTTCGTCTGTTACTCATCTTTTCTTCAAGTCTTATCAAGAAATTTCTGCCTTTTATTCAATAGACGCCCGCCCCTTTGGTAAACAGTTTCGTGGAAAAAAGAATGAAAACTATTTTGGATATTTTGCAGGAATGACCATAATGAATGAGTGCATTAAAAACCGTTACTAATCCGCAATTCGAAAGATAAATAAATGTACTGGTTTTATTTAATTACACTTTTTTAATCACTGAGTACAAAATATGCTTTGTCACATGTTAAACTCAATAACATTTCTCAAATAAGACATATAGTTATCTCTGTCTCACACTTTAAAACTAATTGTAGCGTTTTCCCGTTCGTGATCCATTGTCATAACTGGTAACACTTTCGTCAATTGGAAAATCTGTAGTTCGAATTCTAGCGACTATATATCTGATTTCTCACATTTACAGCTTCGAAAAATCTAGTGTCTCTTCAACTTTAACTCATTCCTTCTATAATTCTGATAAATAATTTAAGTCTAAATTTCATAGACCTTAAATATGTTTCGAATACTCACGCTGTCGAAGCTAATGCGAAACGCGAGGTGAGAGTTCGACTCACGAAAAGGATTACATTTTATTCCTCATTATTTACTTTGCTCGGAACTTTTTAAAACTGCTGAGTAAATGTGTATTTTTCAGGGCATCAGAAATCGCAACAAAATAATCTGAATTACCAACAAATCAGTAATCTGTTCTGTAATAAAATCATACTAACATTTGTTATCTATTGCCATAAAATTTGTTATCTCCTGCAAAACAATATTGTTAAGACCTATTTTCGATCTATGAAATTTAGACTTAAGTTGCTTTTCAAAAGGTCTTAAATGAATGATGTTAAAATGTAAAACTGTGTTAATCATGCAAGTTATTTGAGAAAAATTTGCTGCACATTAAGATTTGACAAAGTGTTTTTAATACTATGAATGCAAAATTCAGCTACAGGTAAATTAAGCTTCATTTTTTCAGTCGATAGTTAGCCATATTTGTTGTACATTTATACCCCCTTTCCATTTACTTGAAGGGAAACAGTCAATTGTTTAAGTGAGATTAGTCCCTAGAAAGACTGTCAAGTAACTTAGCGCTTCGTCTATTAAAGAAACTCCAACTCAGAAGATTTAAACACATTGTTTATTAAAGTTTTAAACTTAATAACGTAAGCATAAGTGCACAGCTTATGCTTCAGAATAATCTCTACTGTTTAACAAGGGCACGGCGTTTGTTTGCAGAATAGTCTCTACTGCTTGCGGGATTTAAGCTAACATGAAAATTAAACCTTAAGGTAATTTAACACCGAAATTTCTCAAAGCCCATCAAGAGTTGCATCAAACTAATCTAAATGCATCAGCAATCTCGGCTAACAAAAGGCTAAACCGCCCAGCTCTGATGATTAAAGTAACCGCCCGGTTCTGATAATAAAAGTAATCGCTTTCGAGGAAATGTCGCAATGGTCACTGTCAAATGGCTAATTGTAGCTAATTTAATAGGCTAATTTAAATGGCTAATTTAATAGTTGACGAAAATAGAAGTGATAGTATAGGTAAAATAATAAGTTGATGTATTATTAATATAAACCTTATACAGTGCTCTCACAACAACATGAAAACAACTAGGGTTAGAGAGATCTCAATTTCTCTTCATTAGTTGTATGAAAAAACAGATTTACAACTTCTAAAAAGATTTAAAGATATTCTTCACACTTATAGTAAAAATTAAAAGCTCTAATTATGTTCCAGAGATTTTTTAGTTTTCATTAAATAATGCAAACTAAGATTTTAGATTTGAAGCCGTCTTTTAACACACTGCAAAAAATCGTCGCAAATCTTTCAGTAGACGGTCACAATTTTTAAGACTGCTTCTGAATGAGTTATTTTAAAGTTTCCTTTACTTTTTCTTATAAGTTTTTCTCCATTACAAAAGATACACAAAAGGTATAAATATTTTAATCCTTCACATTTCCCAAGGACTTGCACCAAATGTTAAGGCTGTACTTTGGTTTTTTCTATTAAAGTTAATTATGTAATTAGTTAATATGACTTCAGCGATGTATTCGCAAGTAAGTATAGTTTCATTGCGAAAATTCCTGACTGAGAAAAGTTTTTGTTTATGTTAATAAGTTATTAACTTTAGAGCTCCATTAGAGGGCAAGCTCAAAGCCAAAACCCAGTACTAATATATACAGAGTCTTTTATGTTGAATATCTTCTTAAACTTTACACGTGCTTCTGTTTCTAATCTGAGCGACGATAAGAATCCGAAAGACAGATGAGAACGCAAAATTATAATTATTCACGAAACTGTATAATGGATGGGAATTATTATATAATTTGCTCTCTTATTTGTATGTTGTTGAAGAGCAATAATCTGCATATTTCAATATAGTAAGAAATTTTAGGAATACGTTTTGATCGAATATTTTAGAAGATAAATAATTTAATTTTTGTATTTCTAACATTTTCTTTTTCAATGACAAGTAACTAGCCATTATAGACGTTGGCACTACTAATGGCCGATAGCGGTGGTCACTTTATTATGGAAGCACATAATAGGTGGGTCACTGTTGTCTCTCGTAAAGGGACAGACAATTTACATACGTACCTTCTCCGGGATTCGAGCCCGGGCTCTTCGAAAACGGCAGTCAGAGTCACTAAGCATATTACCATCTGGGGGACTGTTTTTCAAACATTATTTTCTACGTATTAGCAAATATTTTGAAAAGAGTTATTTCCTCAATTCTGCTCTATCCTTAACATTTAGGAATTGTGAGATATGGAAAAACCAAGTTTAAAACCACTTAGAGTACTTTTGGCATAAAACTATACAGATTTCGACGTCGGTTGATGTATACGCTCCTGTTTGGGTGAAAAAGTTATTTTGTTTCCCTGAAAAAGAGAAACATTTATAAGCCGCCCTAGAAATTAAAAGCAATTTTTCCCTGAAGAAGAGAGGCTTATGCCAGCCTTCCATGATATCTATAAATAAATTGTTTCATATAAAAATCTACTCCAGTTAAAGGTTTTTTTTAATGCTTAATTTTACATTTTGTATTGTAGGGTCATTTGAAGCAATAGACATGAAAAATGTGCAATACCCTCGCCAGGACTCGAATTTGAACCTCTCTAATACGTGCCGAGTGTGTTACCGTTACATCACGAAGGTATGCTGAAAGGAGGATGGAAATGCCTTATAGAGTCTGTTTTCTCAATTTAAAATGAAGTGCTTCTCATATCAGCACTTGTTCTGTATATTTTTAATAAATAATGTTAATTATTACCTTTAATTTTTCAGAGTCGTGCGTAAATAAAATAAAAATAAATATCTTGTATGCATATAAAAAAGTTAAATACTTTATTTCTGAAAACTGATTATTTTAGTTTTATTTTCAAACTAATTTTATATTAGTTGTTTCTTTTTTCTTATAATAGCAGAAGCGTATTTAAAATGAACGTTAATAACTGATATTATGTAAAATAAAATATGAGACTAAAACTATTTGCATTACATAATAGCATTTCGATATAGGCTTCTACTGACCCGTCAACCAATAATCAGATAATAATGGTACATCCTTAATGAAATTGCAGCTGATATTGTGCTATAAATCGCGTTTGATGTAACCCAAATTTATTACATATATGCCAAAAATTGTTTCATTAATAGCACATTTTTACCTATATGCAATTATCTGAAATTCTTATTTTTTGTAAGTATTCATAAAACTTTCTTTTGAGGAGGTTACTGAGATAAGTTTCAGAATATTTAAAAAAAATGTGCTACTCTCTACGATATTATTCATTTGTCATTATTAGTAAGCTGATAATATAAAAGTTTTAGGAACTGAAAGTAATTTTAAACCATCATATATTTAATTTGCCCTATAGTGTCTATTTAAAATTTGAAAACAATGTAGTTTAAGTGATGGAATAATTTAATAAGACAGTATGGTAGTCATTATTCATGCTTGGAAAAGGCTGCTTGGAAATTCAAACATCATTATTTTCTGCTACATACTCACACAATGTCTAACGGAATCAGCAGCGGAACTCAAAATCGCGAATTATTGCTCAGCTCACAAATTATTGTCACAAACTGTTCTACCTCAGCTCGTGTGCACGCGTGCCATAATAGGACCATACATAGGACCACCCCGTGATTTGAACTAAATGCAGCCAATTTCAGTCCAAGAACAAAGAGAAATATCCTAATTTTTTACATAAATAGTAGATTTGTTCCGCTCTTTATACTCCAAGCATCAGCTGTTCCTGATCTCAGTTCCGTTGCAGCACAATGTCGCATCTGTGTACAAAGCGACGAATCTATCCAACATGCTTTGTTCTCAGTTTTCATGAAATGCTTCCACAATATCTGTGTTTACGACACAATGCGATCACTACGCTTTATGCAGTTTCTTTCAATAGATAAAATTTAACGGTCTTTCTAAGCTTCTTTTTTGTCCGAAGCCTGTGCAATATTTAGTAGATAGCTCCATGTCTAAGTAGAAACGCTATGCTGCAGTTTAGTGTTCTCTCACGTGGCTGACATCATTAAGTCCTTTTCTGATGCATTTGTAATGGTCTTGTAACAGAAGACGTATTTTGTGTCTGGGTGGAGATCTTTTATGTCACGTCAGCGATAAGACAATATCTCAAGGAATAAAGAAAGAAGAATAGCTTTAGATAACTCTCTATTTTGTTTTAATGTTCGTCGAAAAAAATGGAATATGCCAATCTAGTTTTTAACTTGCTATTTAGGTTCAAAGCATATTTTAACAACCGGGACTTTTTTCCTACTAAATTATTCTTGTTGGTTGTTTGGCCTTAACTAGTTATCTCATTGGTTTACAAGGAAAAAAAGTACTTACTGCCTACAAACCTGTACCATCAATTTAAGATATTTGTAAAAATATTTTAAAGTATTCAAAATATAAGTTTCTAAATCATTCTAAATTGAATAGATTTTTATTAACAGTAAGCTTCATTAAGAATATACAGAATTTCAGAAAACTAGAAGCTTTATGGTCAGATATGACCCGTTTACGAGCTTGTGAGGACAGAGGTACAGCTTTTATTCAGAACTTTATAAGGTATTTTCTCCCTCTTTTCCGCTCGCCTTCGTCGTATAACTGGAAGCACACTTGACGCGTGTTTAGAAAGTCTGGCAGTCAAATTTCGGTGAGGACACTGCACATTTTTCACGTTCTAGTATCGATATAACCTAATGACTCTACAAGTGGCACCCGAACTAAAAGGCGGTGGACGATAACTGATCACCATCAGCGTTGCGCGATTGATTCCCCTCATCCCTAGTCGTCCTTTAGAAGGGGGACTATATAAGGTATTTTTCCCTCCTTTCCGCTTGCCTTCATGTTGTAATTCTAAGCACACTCGACGCGTATTTCGGATGTCCGACGTTTGAATTCTGGCGAGGGCATTGCACATTTTTCACGTTGCCACATCTATATAACCTAATGATTTTACAACCCATAAAACATACTTTCTTTTTATCATGATGGATAACTAGGATTAACATCATTTTGAGGCCTGCAAAAGCTGAAGCTTAATTTCGGATCTTAATCCAAGAAATAAATAAGCTTAATCCAGGAAATCAGGGCCTATGGCAAGCATATTGAAACTTGATCTGCATTTGCGGAAGAAGTGAAAATTAGTAAATATTAGTATAAAGAGTACGGTTATGATAATTAAATAATAATATAAAAAATTCCAATACTTCTTTAAATTACGGAAACTCCATTTCAAATTTTAGAAACCGTAGCTCTATATGCCAGTCAGAAATCTTGATCCAGGGAGAAATATATATATATATATATATATATATATATATAGGTATCCCTCCTGTTCGGATAGTTAAGTTTCTAGAAAATACCGCGAAGTATCAAACCGTGCTATACGACATTAACAACCAATATGAAATTGAGAAATGCTTTCCAAAAAGCTTTTAAAAATAAACTATTTTTAATGGTTCTCACTACTACCTCATTTAAATTTACAATTTATGCAACGTCCAGTGTCTTTTGTCCTTTTAACAAAGGACTGAAATTTTGTATTTTCATCTCCAAAGAAATAGATTTTCTTTTGAAAGTTGTTTTCTTACTTTCAGACATAGTTTGGGTCTGAAATATAATTTCGCAGTAATTACTTCTAGAAACGATTTAGTAGTCCATGCTAAAAAATGTTTTAAAAAATATTTTTCCAAAATCACAGTTACGTAATTTATGCTGTCTACCAACTGAACAATTGTACTAGATACATACTGCGTATCTTTAATGTGATGGATACGACCCAATTTCAAAAGAATTTTAATGTGAGAGAATACGGGCATTTATTATTGTGCGTCTAAATATAGATCTTGTTATTGTGTGCTACACAAAATAGCATAGTACGTAATTTAACTCTGTATGAGTTTAGAATAAAAATCGAGTTATCAAAATGAGTACGTATATGAAGTGTATACATACATAAATGTGTACGTACGAGCATATTAAGCATATTCGTTAATGCGGTGGAATGGAACGGTGTTGCAGTGCTATAGTAGGGCTTCAGCAATTTTCTTATCGTGTAAAGCGAAACCATGTTGTAGGAATTTTATAAGAGGGTTACTTTAAATTCTGAGGAAAAGAAATGTGATTTGAAAGAACGATAAAATATAGTTTAGCCTACAAGGATTAGTTTATACAAGGAATAAAACCGGAATCTATCCATTTAAATATAATTAGCATTAAACACTTTTTCCTAATTTATAATTTGCTGTAAATATGTAAACTCTTGTATGCTTTTTCGGAAATCTGCTTTAATTATCACGGTAAAATTTATGTAGTATCATATTTCATCTTGACTTGATAATGTAGATTCTTAAAATCATGTTATAGTTGACCCCCTTTAGGCCTGCCAGTCTGCGCGCTGTAAACATCTGCTTTCTATCGGAACTTAAATATTTAATTTATATAATAGCAACAGATGCTAAATTCAGATTTTCCTATTAAAAGAAGTTGATGCATCCAGCATATAACTTCCTTGTCCTGTATTTTCGAAAGCAGAAGTCAATGGCCGTTAACTCTTGTTTAATGTAACAAAGTCGAAACGACACTGCACACTTACTACTTTCTTAATTAATTCGGATTTCCGCGTTATTTTATCGTTACTAAAAAAAGTATTGTTTTTATAAATACTTATTTTAGTAACGATAAAATTAGATAAATAAATAATAACTAGAACGATAAAATAAATATTAATTACAACGATAAAATTAGCATTTATTTTATCGTTCTAATCACTTAGTTCTAACCGCACATTTACATTTCTTTTACTGTTCCTTTGATATCAATAGAAAACTGAAAAATACAGCTTTGTGACTGAAACTCAGTCTCGAAAATCAAAAAAGTATTAATTTTTTAAGTTAGTTTAATTTTTCTCTGCTCACTTTACACGGGCTGAGGACAATTTATATATATATATTCCAACCACATTAGTATTTTACCAATGCGTTAATTTAAATATTTTCATGCGGTTTTCGTTTAAATAAAAGTTTAAAAAATTTCAGTTATAAATTCATTGAATCTAAGACTAAAAAATCATAAAGTGTACAAGTACAGTGAAATGTACTGAAAATAAAGCTAAATTCATAAGTTCTATTTGATGTTTCAAAGAACTCAAACACGATTAAATCCTCGCTTGAAAGGAAAAATAACGTTTCGAGTGGGAATTGGAAGTATATTAAGCAGCAGAATTCTTCCAAAAGCAGAACAAGATGAAAGGATTCTACCCAAACTACAAGTTGCATTGAATTGTTATAATCGTTTTCAAATCACTTAAATATGTTTATTTCAACGCTATGTTACATATTTTGAACACATCTTAATTTTAGGCCGCGTTAAGGCATTTAAGCCGGATATACCATTTCTTCATTATTGCCCCGCTTACGTTGTTTTAATTTTATTTCTTTTATAATTAAAAATGCGCAAGCATTTCTCCAATAGAACATAATATTTATTGTTGTTGACACACTTTCTCCAGAAAATCTTAATTTGCATCGGAATTATTGTATCTTAATTTGTAATCTTTTGCGCCTAAATACCATAACAGAGGTAAATTTACTTTGAAGAAAGGGAAGTTTTTTTTAGTTTTTTTCTCGGCAGAATGTAATGAATAACGATTGTTTTTGCCTAATGATAAGGATGAAGATGATTTGAAAAGTAACGCACGATAATTCTTTTTCTCTTGTAGGTTTTCAAGTAGGAGGCTGAATGCTGGCAAAAAACTAGGTTGATCTCGCACTTTGCTGGATCTACTTCACTCAGTAATGGAAGAAAAGTGAACAACGGCGCAAAAAGGTATATGTTAGCGTCGTCTACAGTTTCAGATTAATAAGCTGTTCATTTTCAATATTTTGAACTCGTTTCGGAACCTTCCATTGGGAGAAAACCTTCGTATAAAACTTAGACACACTGATTTTATGTACTTGGTGCGTAAGTGAAAAAAGAAAAATTTTCTCAAAGAACAATGTATCGATTGGGCAGAAGAATTTATTAGGTTCTTTTCATATAAATACACGCAAAAAAAGTGCACTAAAACCGCAACCACTACAGTTGGTTAATTGATAAAGCCAAAGTACCCAAGGATTATCTCCCTGCGCTAGATGATGTGACTGATGGATCTATTGTTTGATAATAGTAAAGCAGACAAGGGATATCTTACTTAAAAGAGAGATGCTTTCATAAAGGACTTCAAGAGAAATAGCCCATATTTTCTTTACACGTGGGGAAGACCCCAGAAACTCTCATGCAATCAGCCATTCTTGAATGCAGGCCTAACTACCAATCTTTATCCAGGTTGGACGAATTGCTTTAATTCTTTCCTGCCTTAAATAATATATAAGTCATTTAATATGTTCTTTCTTATTAAATTTGACTCTAAAAACGTAATTTTACGTAGAAAAATTGTGAAATTTTCTAAAATTTCTCTAATTATTATTTCATAATGTCATAGTTTCTAGGACGGTTTCCTATTTCCCCTTGTACCCTTTCAGAACTGTCTCATGAAAATATTTTCTTATGAGCTTCCCTTTTGACGTCACAAAAAGGATTTTCCAAAATTCAAAAGTTTAAGGATTATTATGTAAACACTTGGTGGGAGAAAACTAATAATCTTTCTTCCTCTTCTTACAAAATAATTTTAATAGATTTATTTCACTTCAAGTTTGATAGTTACGTAAAATTTTCATAACGTAATTATATAGCTTGGTATATTTTGCTTGTATATAGAATGCTTCTGCTTGTAACAGATTACAAATTTAATAACAAATGTTACTTTAGAATATCAATATAGTTTCAGTTAATGAAGATAATCTTGAATTTCAAAAAATAACTGCTATTAAGCTTTTCTTTTACAATCTGAAAAAAAAAAAAAAAAAAAAAAAAAAAAAAAAAAAAAAAAAACGCAAAATGATGCAACGTAAAAAATGTATAAAAATCGCAAAACACCTTCGTAGTCAGCATATGACGAAGGTGAAAAAATAACGAACCTTCAATTTTATCTAATTGTACTGTCATTATTTATAATTTTATCCACCTCTATAACTGTCCAAAAACCGATCGTAAACTATTTTATTACCATGTCACTGTGAATTACCCACTTTTGATCTATTTAATAAACTTATTTTAGAACTATTTATCATACTCTTTTATAATATCAAAGGGAAGCGAACTGTGAATTGTCGCTAACTAAGGAGAAAAAATAACGAAAATTCAGGTTTATCCAGCTGTATAATTATTTTCTGATGTTCAACTATATTTTATGAATCAAATGAGTCGTCCTCTGATTGAGAATGTTGGAGTATGAGGAAGAGAAGACATGAATTTCAACAATGGTGTGACGTTCACTGTTATGGGCGGGATTGTGTCTGAAGCACAGCTGCTGCTCCAACGGATGTGACATTGGACCGACGGATGATGGCGCGAAAGCGCCAGAGCGTGCATTTTTGGCTCATTGCAATAACCATCGTACTAAAGAACAATGTGTAGATCTGTCATGTAGGGATATTCATAGCCTTGTCTGGAAATAATGTGTCTCATGCAAATAAACATGTGCACTTATTATGAATAACGTTGCTTAAACCAGTCTTAATACCTTTTGATAAACCTTGCTCAAAAGTTTCTATTTGATGGAAACATTTTTAATTGTTTGAAAAAACATGAAGACTCCTCTTCACACCTATAGCTGTGATAGGTATGTGAGGGAATGTCGTTTTCATTGTTCTCTGTTATTTGTAACACAATAGCGGCTTGCTGACAAATCTTCTAAATTAAACGGAATTAATTGTGAGATTACTTTAAAAGGACGCTCATCGAATTTCAACTAACTCTAAAAATAAATAAATTAATATAAAAGTAAAATTTATAAAAGATACATCAGAAATGAATACAGATGTATCTCCTGTAAGGGACACCTTCGAAAAAGGCACACCTCTATTTAAGAGACGACTCTGTTGGTCCCCCCTTTGAATAGGGACCTTAATAAGCTTACCTCTTATTAAGAAACACTCTTTTTAAGGGACACTGATCAAAACGTTTCAGAAATAAGGCAGAGAAATAAATAAAAATAGGAATACTCTTTACGTTTCACGGATTATTTTCAATAAATTTCTTTAAGTAAAAAATTATTGTTCATTTCATACATTGTTTCCAATAATTAATCTTTTTTATTCAGAATTTTCATTTTTTACTAATTTCAAATTCAAGTAAAATCTGTGACTATGTTATATATTTATATGTAATTTATTTAAGGCTTGATACAACCTAAACTTCTAATTAAATTACCTTTTTAGTATGTACCGTCTGAAGAAGGGATGTATCTATTTAAGGGACAAAATGTCTGGTCCGGTAAGTATCAATTATTGAGAGGTACTATTACATATGATTCATCCCTTGAGGCAAGCGTCATCTTCCTTTGACTTAAGGGGGTGGCGCTTGTAAGAAAAATGTTCAGTCTTTAATTTTGTATTTATGAAGGACAATTCTCCTGTTACTCAAGATATTGCATATTCTGTTGCTTTTTATTTGCATTTTTATAATTTTCATTTGTATACAGCCTACTCACCATACATATTAGATCACTTTTAAAATTAACACTAACGAACATTTTAAGGAGAGAATTTATAATCGGATAAATGTTTGGATGTTCTATAATGATTTGGACTAAGACAAATAAAACTGATCATATTTGAATTGTTCGAATAGTACATAAATAAAATAGGTAATTCCCCCCCCCCCAAATGGATGCAGTGTTTCACATTACCTAGGAAGTTTTCGGATGGTTGCAGCAAATCGTTTCTATAGGAGTACTGAAAACACAATTTTGGACCGCCGCTTGCAATTCCTGTGGCGAACCGTGGACCACGCATGCTCGTCATCACATGGAAATGTTATTTTAGAATACGTTGTTGCTTCCGAAGGTCAGTTTGTAGGGTTTCCCTTATTTTACGTTACAAATTATTTTCAGTTTGGTACCTTTTCTGAAATTTTCATTTTCCCCTCGTATTTCCTCACCAGGATGTAAATTTAATGTCAAGGGAAAAGAGTATTTAAACGGATGAAGCATGTAGTTTATTCACAGCGTGATTTCGCTAGCCAGCGCACCTTTCTAGTTTGTCCTTGCTGTTATGCGTAGTTGCTGATACGCCTTTTTGGTCATTTAATAAGTATGTAGCCGGGTAGGTTGTTGAGTCAGCCTAGTTAGCCTTAAATTAAATTGGTAGTTCAGCACTACAACTTTATCTTTGAATTTATTGTGAAATTTTATGTTCCGCCGCAAGCCGTCGGTGTTATTTTAAGCACGAAGTACGTGCATTTGTGTTAAGAGTTTGACGAATAATAAAGAGTTTATTTTACTCTTCTTCTGTGCTGGTATTATTCACGCCTGTGCGAGAAGTCTCCGGGTTTCTTAGCGAGATCCATTGAACTTTAGGATGGCAAAGAGAGTTGGATCCCACAAGTTAGCTGTCAGAACAACAACTGAGCACAAAAGGTTCAAAACTTCAATTACTATGGAATGTAGTTTCTTTGCTAATACCCGTTTCGCATTATACCGAGTCAAGTGTATATAGTCTCCAATTGTATATGCTATATATAATAATATTGTATATGCCAATTGTATATGCTATATATATAATGCTCCAATTGCTAGCATCAATTTCGCCATCTTCTGTACCGCGGCTCGTTATATGCGTCACCACCTATTCTACCACTAATTATTCATTTCCCCATGCTGAAGTTCCTAATCCAGTCAAATACAGAGCTTCGTGCATGAGCTTGCTTACCACATATAGCCACTAGTTGCTTTTAAATGTATGCTTATGACTATCTGTCCTTCTAAAGTAACCACACAGTCTCTTTTGACCATGAGCACTACCCTCCCTATACATTTATCCATGATCTTCTGCACCGAGCTTCACATTATGACTCACTACTGTTTTCGTACTAGGACTTAGCAAGGCTTGATATGGAAGACTAATGCACTCACACCATCGTCTGAAGCAACATCTTCAGCTGTTTGCTAACCTGGAACAGCAGCACGAGTGTAAATCATTATTGAATATGCTACAGGTAGACGCGGCTTAATGTTTTCGCCGTTAATGTTATCATTCAGAAATTATTATTGAATTTCCAAAATTCTGTCCATTTGTATGCGAAAACTTGGAAAATACACTGCTTATTGTGATCTACGGTTCGGTTAATATAATAAAAATATTCTGGAATAAAATTTTAACAGAAAGTGGAAAATTTACAATTAGTTGTATTATTCGTGCTTTTGCAAAAAAAACTGACCAGTAAATGCTTAAAATTTGTCAAAGACCTCACCAGTGATCGAGTGATTAAATGCTGTTAGTTTGATCTGGGTCTGAATCCAAGCGAACGGGCTAGGCTAGTTGCATGATTGTTTTCGTGATTTTCCTCATGTGTTACGTGTATACAAGCAATTTTCCTTTCGCAAGTCCTCCACAAAGGCATCCTGCTTCTCAAACAGACAGAATCCGTGTGGTTTTTATTAATCAAATATCTAAACTAAAATTATTCAAACTAATATAATCTAAATGGTATGTTATTTGGGATTGATTTTCTGAACATTTGCCGAGGAACTCAAATACACAGTCTCAAACATTTTCAGTCTGAGAAACCGTTTCAATCTGATCAAATGTTTAAATTCTGGGAAAACTTTCTCAGACTTTCATATAAGTCAGAGAAAGCTTCATTTGTATAGCAAACTATAGTAGGACTCGCAACTGTATCAGGAAAGAATGAAGGGTATTTTATGAATAGACAAAGTACATGAACTAGACATTACTTAGTAACACTGAAAGTAAAAGTTTGCAGTTAGGCTTTCATTATCGATTTCTGAAACATAAATGTTTCATTAAGAACTTAATGGACTTTTTTGACAGCATAATAGCGGACATTTGATAAATGGGAAACTGATGACGACGTGTTTATTGATTTCTAATGAGCTTCTGAGAAGTCTTAGTAAACCACTTCATTTTTTTAATTGTACTTATAGTACATAAAACGAATAGCGTGCTTAGATTCTTACTTGGCAGTGAAACAAAAGAAAAACATACAATGTTTTAGAAACATGCTATTCAAAGCCTTTCTCGAATACTTTTTTATGCCATCCAGATGAAAAAGACTCAGATAGACACTTTGATTGCGAAAATATAAACGTAAAATAGCTACTTTGAATAAGTGCTCCCTTCAGATGATTGCAAACGCGCAGTTAGTTCAGAAGAGTGTAGAGTCATTAGGTATTTTGGAAGCTGGAGAGATAAAAATTATGCAATTCCCTCGCCGGGAACCGAACCACGGACCTCTCGGATACGCGCCGAGTGTTCTGACTACTACACCACGAAGGCATGCTAAGAAGGCGGGAGAAATACCTTATATACTCTCCCTTTTAAAGGGCGATTTGGGTTTTTAGGGGACTCAGTCGCCAAATCCTGGGTGAGGAGAATCATCATCCAACACCCTTTTAGTTCGGGCGCCACTGTAGATTCATTAGGTATTTTGGAAGCAGGAGAGATGAAAAATATGCAATGTCCTCGCCGGGATCCGGACCACGGACCTCTCAGATACGCGCCGAGTGTGCTGACCATTACCCCACGAAGACATGCTAAGAAGGCGGGAGAAATACCTTATAAAAGGCATGAGAAGAGATATTCATGCAAGCTCGTTAAATGTTTTAAACAAATATAGTGTAGGATATGCTTGTATTGAAAACCAATGATAATAAAAGATACAAGTTTATAAGTTGTACTAGCAAATATTATAAAGAGATATGAAATAACATATTTATCAGTGGTAGTTTTGAGGTTGTACAGAAAGGGTTTCCATGCATAAAGTTTGAATAAAATTATTTTAAAGAAATACTGTACTTAGACATTCGTTTCGACATTACCTAATAAATATTTTTTCTCTTAACATTTTTGGTTTCACTATTCTTTAAACTAGTTTGTAACTGAAGTTACACAGTATTGCATAGAACGTTTGTTTGATAATAAGAAAAGACCATCAGTTATTTTCTGAAAATTAAGGCTCTCCTACGAAATACCTTCTTTAAATCTTTAAATATTAGTAATGAAACTTTGAACTTTTGGGGGGATCATTAATAATGGAACATTGAATGCATCTTAAGGATTTAATAAAAAGTTTCTTTTATTTATGGTTTTTGAGTACAACTTCATTGACGCTTATAATGCAAATCATTATCAGTTGTTACTTTCATTTGATTCAATACTCTTAAAGCTGCACACAATTCATGTTTAAGTGATGTATGTACAAGACCATCAGTTATTTTCTGAAAATTAAGGTTCTCCTACGAAATACCTTTTTTAAATCTTTAAATATTAGTAATGAAACTTTGAACTTTTTGGGGGATCATTAATAATAGAACATTGAATGCATCATAAGGATTTAATAAAAAGTTTCTTTTATTTATGGTTTTTGAGTACAACTTCATTGACGCTTATAATGCAAATCATTATCAGTTGTTACTTTCATTTGATTCAATACTCTTAAAGTTGCACACAATTCATGTTTAAGTGATGTATGTACAAGAAGTGGGTTAGAAATATGGCTACATAGTTGATAGCCAGCGTAATGGTAGTGTTATGGCTAAGAAAAAGAGAATAGTAACATTGGAGGGTCAAGATGTTAAATAATTCGGTTTGTCGAAGCAAGAAACGTGAAAAATGTGCAGTGCCCTCACCGGAATCTGAACTCCGAACTTTCCGATGCTATCTGGACGTACTTCCCAATTACACCACGAAGTCTCTTAGTAAAGGGGAAGAAAATACCTCACAATCTCCCTTACTTAAAGGACGACTGGGGAGGTGAGAACCCAATTTCCAAATCCTGTGGTGACGATTATGGCCCACCATATTTCTGTTCCGGCACTATTTGTTGGTTGGTTTGGTTTATCTGGCTATGGCAAAGCACACGGGGGCTATCTACCTAAGAGGAATGATGCCTTCATGACGAGCTTTTAAGGGAAGTTGACTCGTAGCCACCTTATACACAAGAGAAACCACGAAAATGTTCATGCCGCTAGCCTTTTCACTTAGAATTTAACCTAGGTTGAATTACCTGTATTCAGCACCTTTACCGTTCAGCCGCTGGTATGCCGGACCATTGCAGAGTCATTAGGTTTATTCCAAAGGAAGAATTGTGAAACATCAGCCATGCTTTCACCAGGATTCGAATTCCAGACCTCCTTATTACTAATCTGACGCTCTTCCAGTCACACCAAGAAGGCATATTTTAAAGAGGAAGAAAATACATTACAAAGTCTTAAAATTGAAGAAAGATATACAACAATACGAACAGACTCACTGCATTCCCTCAAATTCTCTCCGTTTCGAACCTTACCTCAATCCTTACCAATGTTTCTATATCGGTGTCACTGCGATGCCTTTTAAGAGGTCCTCTTTCCTGTACGTTCCCCGTTACCATTTCCACTTTTTCATTGGCGATGATAAGAGTGATGGATTAAATCATATCCTTTCAGTCTCACGACTCATTTTGATAAGCAGTCTGCCTATGCTGGAAAAGTAATTCTCTGCTGCATGTTCAAGTCCATCATGATTAATGATATAAGCTCTGGCATATGAGCTTTACTTTAAATGAAATAAAATGAAGCTCCATATTTAATATATCATTCACCAACCACTTCCTTCTACTGTTCACGCTACATTATTTCAAGTGTATAACCACATTTCTAACTCATCCTGTGAGTTTAACTTAACTGAGGAATAGTAGATATGTAGTACAGAGTAAACGGTTTCCTACAAAGAATACAGTTCCATCTTTTTCTCATAGTCGCAGTTTAATAAAGTGCCAATGTTGGGAAGAAAAAAGTAAAAACAGAATAATAAATAACAGCAACCTTAGCATTCTACCCATGTGAGCTTTGAAATTGTAATGACTTGCAAAGCAGCTTCCTTACTCCGATAAGAAAACTACCTAACTGCATCTTTCTCATCATCATTCGGATTCATTGGGAGAATAGAGATAGCTCCACATCATTCCATTCTTTCGTTTGGCTAAAATATTAAATATACGAGGAAATATGCCGGTCAGTACAAGAATACAAATATTTCACTATCGAGAGCTCAATCACCTATCTAATTCATGACATGACGTCTTCATGAAACATATTTGATCAGACCAGCTATGACAAAAGATATAGCGTGATGACGTATAAACACACAACTGTTTAGCTTCCGCGGACCTTATTGATTTGGAGTGACGTGGACCTTAATGGACACGAAACATGAAAGACATGCAGAGCTTCTATATCTCGTGTTTACTAATACAGACACCTCCTGACAGACAGCCCCCAGCACGCAAGTGTACTTGGTTGCACGCTGGAATGTCCTACACTGCTATTCCTGCTGGCACTGAGATGAGACAGTTATGAATGCCAGTCTCTTACTCAATTTTCTGTGATGCCCAGAGATATTCTAAAAAGCTTCCCCTGTCGGAAACCTGAATTTAGACAAAAAATTCTATTGGATAATCTATGAGCGTGGCTTGTTAAACACGCATAAGCTTTGAGGAATCGCTAGCCTTTCACAGATGTGAAGGAATTTTGACACAATAGTAGTTAATAAATAATCAAACTAGAACTCCTTGAAAATAAAAAACTTAAATGTAATTTTTCTGATAATAAAGCATATAAACAAATAAAGAATTTTAAAAGATTTGTCTAAATTATCAATTTTTATAATTTTCAGTCCCTTTTTATTTACAGACAGGCTCAAACATTCTAATCGGAGATTCAAAGTTTCTAATAAAAATTAAATATTCGGAAAATGATCAGAATTAATTCTATAATAAAAATGTTAATAACTGAGCTAAAACACTTTGAAGGCGGTTCAAAGTTTCTAATAAAAAAACCTTAAAAGTGTCTGTAAACATTTAAAAAAATGACGGCACGCAACAATTTTATAAAAAGATGAGAACAAACTATATTAAAAATATTTAAATAATAAAAATTAGACTACGACATCGACAAAATTGTAAAAAATTTTGAAGAAAATTTACATAAAAAAAATCTGAAAGCTTTCAGATTGTATATTACGCCCAAGCGGGCGTTTTCTTTGTTTACAGACACATACACGATTCGAGAGCATTTGTGCTAACGCCACATTGTGCTAAAATATTTAAAGACAGCATAGCTTTAGAATTTCCAATAGATAGTCTCGCGCGCTGGAAATAAAAATATTTTATTCCCTACAGTGTTGCCATTGCTCGCTTTAAAATTGTCGCGTTTTTAATCAAAAATTATTTAGTTTCATAAAATGTGAAATAAACAATAAAACAAATTCCGAATTTGGGCTTCCAGGTGCCCATGTTGGGGTGGAGGATTATGTTATTCAAAATTTTCTGACTCTAGGTATGTTTGTTTGTTCACTATGTGAGAACATACATACATTCATGTAGATTCTTCATTACTTAGCTCTTTTAAACATAATACATGGCGATAATATTTGGTTACAACAATTTGAAAAGCGATTCGGAAATTTAAGTGATTCGACGTAGAATGTAGCTTTGAGACTAATAGCCCTTCTGGGCTAATAAGCAGTAAAAAAATAATAATTAAATTTTGGAACAGAAATTAAATGATTTTTTATCAATCTGAGAATTAAAACTTTCTGGATATTCTAACCATTTCACACAAACTTTATTTGCTTCACATTCTTTATTATTTTCTTAGTTTTATAAATTAATTTTTTTAATAATATTTCACCAATTCTTTTAATAAAATGTTCCTTTAATTTCGTCGTTGTTTAAATCGTTCATCTATAAATAGGAGGATACGTGTTTTTAAACTTTAGAAATAACAAAATCTCTTCTGTAAAGGATTTATCTTATCCTCTTGTGAAAACGTTTTTAAATTTAGAAATTCTAACAGCATCACCGATTTGAAATTTGGGTGTTTTTAACTTCTCTCGCCTCATATAAATTCTTATAAACTACAGCTTCGTTACCTTTATTAGCATTTTCTACAGGTAACATTTTTATAGATCGATGATATGAATTATCATAACATTAGCTAATTTATCTAACACGTCTATGTACCTTTTAGTTCAATTCACATCCAAATATTTCCATTTCATTCGGAGTCTTAATCGCTTCAGAGTACATTTAATTTCTACACTTTCGGTAGTAAACCAATGAATATTATTTATTATCTTTAAACAATTGTTGAGCATTTTTTGATAAACTCTGTACATTTATCGGTCTGAATCCTCGTGAGAAATCGTTCTTTAAAAACTCTTTCTAAACGCTCTTGGGACTTCTTCTCCATTTTTTTTTATTAATGGGAATGGTCTACGCATATTTACTAAAACGATTAATTACGGGTAATAAATAATTTGTTCTTCCATTACATTTACTAAAGGGCTATAAAAATAATAAATCTTCTATCATCGATGCTAGGAACATGCTAGTCTATCTATCGTCCATGCTAGGTCTATCTATCCTTCTCCTTCTAAAATTTTTAATAAGTAGTTTATATTTTGTATAAAAACCTCATTGATGTAAAAAGGTTTCAGTTTCTTTCTGAGATATTTTTGTTTTCCCCTGCAGCTCTTTCACTTCATATTAACCTCTTTCAGGAATATAATGTACATCTTTTAAGACTTTCTTTTTCTCTTGATAAGCTGTTTTGAGTTAAAAAAGTAATTGTTTACAGCCACAAATATCCCAAATACCTTTCAATATAGATCTGTTGGTTTCAGAAACGGTTTCACGCGAATTTTTAGCTTCTATTTTTTTTCTGTGCATTTCAAACAGTATCCCATTCCAGTGGGAGGGCTTCTAGGATCGACCAATGGGCATCCAGTAATATTTCTGTCGCCTCACATTACCTTTTGCGTGCTTTAAGATTTAAGCAAGATGGTTGAAAATATTTTTCCACGCAATTTTCTGCACAACATAATTAAAGCATCGTCGATTTCTTCTGGAAATTTTGATTGCGAAGTTAGATCAAATATAAGCAATTTTGAAGATTTCACTACCTGGTTGAAAGAATTTGAAATACGTACAAACATATGTTAGACACTCCGCAGAAATATCCAAATTACTTAATAAATGGTAAATAAAATGGAGAAAGAAATACGTGATAAACATATGAGCTCAAATGCTATCTTTACATAAAACTATGCATATGACAAAAATATTTACACCAATTATATATGTAAATAGAATTCGGCACTTTTTTTATTGTAGTCTATATGAAAAACATGTTTTATAATAATAGCCAGTGCAGAATTTTATTCAAAGTGAACTTTACTAATTTGCATTCGTATACATTTAGTGCGTTAAATTTCACATTTGATAACTGCTCACTCTTAAATATACTGTCTATACAAGAAACACTCATCAAACAGAATGCATATTCACAACGAATATAAGTTATTCACATATAACTTTTAATGTTAACAGTGGATATAATCAGGTTATACATAAAATGTGTTCTGAATCTTACACTTTCAGAATCAAAAGAATGCAAGCATTGAAATAAGAAAACACTAGATTCATTGTAACACTTCCAGTCCTTCTCAGTTCAATAAAAAAAAAAACTATACACTTGAATTCTCTTAATCCACAGGTGTTAGTAAATACATAATATTCGACGCTAATTATATCTTGAGTCGTTTTCTCGATGTAAAGGGCAATAACATGCGTGAACATCAATCCAAATATTAATGCGTGATAAAAATCGCGAAATTGAAATGTCAGCGATTAATTAAACTCATAAAACGAAAGCACTACGAGATTTTCTACTATTACGCCATAAATATATAACTGCGAAACAAATACAAATTAAAACGTAAGCAACATACGCTCACATGCACGAAGATTTAGCGACACAAGAGCAATAGAAGCTCATTGGTCCATTTTCGAAACCCCTTCCTCAATGGCTACGCTGATGTGCACTTGTGAAATATGCTAGCGGTAACGGCAGGTGTTAATGCTAAGAAACTTCTTGGATCGGGAACTGTCTCAAAAATACTTAATCCCGACTTTACATCGGCTTTAGAAAATATAATAAATGAACAGCAAGGAAAATGTTTAAAAAAATTCCTAGAAAGAGAGTGTATCAAAACTGGGAATTTCCCGCAAAAGGATTGAAGATAATTTTAAAAATGAAAAAGGTTTTCGAGGAATACTATTTCAGATTTGTTGCCGGAAAGAAAAAATTCGAAAACGGTGTTATCAATTTAAATGTATCTACAGAACCCGCAAATCACATGTTTGTTATTATACCTATCCGAATTATATTTTTGTTGCATATTTTGACTCTTTTCGTAGCTACATGAAATTAAGAAAGCAATCCTGAAAATATTTCAAACACCAGGAGAAAAAATAATATATAATAATAGTTTTTTTGAAAAATCCTTTATCTGTTAACTATGATTTTTATAGCAGGAAATACATAACCGAAAGAAATAAAAGTCGATCTCTTCCATTTGGCCCACCAGCGGGCCGAGCGGTAAAGTCGCTGAACACTGGTGGTTCGGTGCGAGGTTCGAATCCCTTAAACGGGCTGGCTGCACAGGCGTTTTCGTGGTTTCCCCATGTATAACGTGTATATGAGTCAGTTCTCCTTAGAAAGTCCTCCACGAAGGCATCCCTCTCTTTTGGAAGATAGCTCTCGAGTGCTTTGCCATAATCGAATAAACCAAACCAAACGATCTCCTCTAGAAGTTTTAAATTCTTTTATTCAAACGCCGAGTGATTACAACGAAAAATTTGCTCTACATAAATGGAATATTTAGTTTGAAATTCAAGTAGCCCTCAATGGATTCACCATGTTTCCCTTTTATACAATATAATAGAAAATAACGCAAATAATACCTTTATATACTTTGATGAGTTGCAGGGGTTTTATTTCATTATTTCAGATGTAAAATACACAATTACAGAGTTGAACGATTATTTGGAATATTATATCTATAACATTTTGAAAGAAAAAGCAGAGCAATAGGAACTATATACTCAGTTTGGTATCCTAAGAGCTATACAACGATATACTATCAAATTACTGAACGAATAAAAAATCGATTTATCTCTAAGTAAACTGCGCCTGAAGGCAAAATTTATGAAGAATACGAACAAGAAGAAGAATACATCGACATAACCGAAATGGAAATAACGATATCCTACATTCACTACGATTTTGCAAAATGAGCTTCAGTCAATAATAAGATGTCGTATGCTATTCTTTTGTATTCAAACAAATACTTTTCACCAGGCAGACAAATAACAGAAATGTTTCATAAACCTATAATTTTAATGTAAAGCATGAAGAAGTTAAGAACATTACCATGAGAATTACAAATCAGAAAAATGAGTTATTAAATCTGAACAAACAGAAAGTGGAAAAAAATGAAGAAATTAATTAGAAAAATTATTGGTTTTCTTTTCCCATTAAATTTGACATTATTTCTATCATGTTATAAGGTATTTTATCCTTCCTTTCTGCATGCCTTCATGGTGAAACGGTAGCACACTCGGGATGTATACAAGAGCTCCAGGTTCGAGTCCCGGTGTTGGGCATTGCTCGTTTTTCAAGTCTTTCGCATTAAAAATAACCTAATGACTCTACAGTGGCGCACGAACTCAAAGGTGGAGGATGATGATTCTTCGCCACCAAAATTTGGCGATTGGGTCCCCTAATCCCCCAGTCGACCTTTATAAGGGGGAGTATATAAGATAATTTCTTCCTTCTTTCTGCATGCCTTCATGGTGTAACGGTTAGCACACTCGACGCGTATTCGAGAGGTCCAGGTTCGAGTTCCGGCGAGGGCATTGCACATTTTTCACATCTCCTGCTTCAAAATAACCTAATGTCCTTCAGTGGCGCCAGAACTAAAAACGGTGGTGGATGATGATTCTACAGTGTATTAGACAACTTCTTTTCTGAAGATAGGAAACAGGCATACATGTTGAACGATCAAATTAGATGCCGCCGAAATTTTAATATTAAATATTCTAAAAATGAAGCTTTAACTTCCGCACTTGAAGAATGAAAATTAAACTAAAACAGGAAAAAGTAGAAATAAACTCAAATAAAAAAGTTTCAAGTTTTCTCTATATATTCGTGCTTACTCGCATACACATTGCAAGCCACATTTTTTAAAAATTTTGTCTCTTAAATTAAGCAAATATTTAATTGCTTTTTCCTTACAATCTTACGATACATGATTGAGGCTTATTTTCCTGCTCTTGATTTTAAATTCGCTCTTTGATGAAACAATTGCAAATAAACTTTAAAATCTGTATCATCAGATTATTTTCAGGGACCAGTCTCTTCAGCTTATGAGACGAGAATTACTTCTATTACTCATCAACCGTAATTTTCTATGGATTTTCACATTCTTTTAATATCTCAGAAATCCCATTTTACACTCTGGGGTAAAATTTTTTAATTTCAGATGTGCGGTATATGATTTTGAAATAACATCCAGATCATATTATATATTTATACCTTCAAATAAAGGCCAAGTTATGTAACATGGCATAAATAAAGTGTAAAGAATTTTATCACGGTTCACTTCAATGGACATATTGGTTAGGTTATTTGAGCACGGCAAAGCACACAGGGACTATCTTTCTAAGGACAAGCATGCCTTCTTAGGTAAACTGGTTCGTATTTACCAGATCGTATGGGGAAAAACTATGAAAACTAATATACAGCTAGCCCGCTCGCCCAGGTTTAAACCCCCGTCGAATTGCTACTATTTAGCAGTCTTAACCAGTAGACCAGTAGACCACTGTTGAGACAAGGACAGATTATAATGTTTTGGAAGGACAAACTTTGCGCGAATATTTTCTTGACTTAAAAAAAAAAAAAAAAAAAAAAACGAAGAAAAGAATACTTAAGCACGGCAAATCCCGAGAGAAAGTTTGCCTTTGGCGATAAAAATATTAATTTTAATGTGTTTATTTTTTCGTCTATAGGGACTTGGCTGTTAATTTTAACTTAATAGCTTTCGTTTTGAGGGTATGGAGTGCATTTGTTTAACCCAAATTCGTTTAGTGCAAGTAAATGAAGATCTTAGTTTTATTAAAAAACGGCAGAAGCGTTTTCGATAAAACTTTGAAATTATTGGAAACAAAACAGTACACAAAAAAATGCAAATGCCTTTCCCTATTTAGAAATACTTAATGCTAAAAACAGTTCTGCTGAAGCAATGTTTACAGGAAATTGAAAATATACAAATATAACTGTATTTGATGATACAGCTCTATTTTGGGCAATTTTTGTTTCGAAATTTCTCAAAAAGCTCAAAATTAAAATTTCAATCACAATCTGCACATTAAACAACTTTTTTTGATTAGCTGTAGAATATTTGCCGCTAATATTTTTACTACTATGCATTTCTACATGGATTCATATACTTTTGTTTTAAGAAAAACTGGGAGTTCAAGGTTACAAGACAGAAGCCATTTTTTTTTAATACATTTGAGTGTTATGGTGGAGAGGGATAGCAGGTTGCTGATTTAAGCAGCTTTAATAAAGACCAGATTGTGGTGGCCTGAAGGTCAAAAATAATCATCTTCGAAAGGGCTCTGCTCATCAGGTGTTCGGGAGCATTTGTTAGTTCGTTGCCAGTACAATGTGGAGAAAAGTACATGAAGAACGACGAAACCAGTAATTAACACCGAAGCGGTGGGCATCTGGACCTGATATCAACGAATGAGAACATTGGCGACTGTCCCTGTTGGCGAATGCAATTAGGCATATCCAGTTATTCAGCTGACAACTTGAATATAACATAGGTCCAAGTGTATGTGTACACAGAGTTCATTGAACTTTGTTAGATGTGGCACTCCGCAACAGACGCCTTTCTCACATGTCCCTACTAATCCAGCATCATCAACGTTTACGGCTACAGTGGACCTGTGAACGTCGTGATTGGAAGCTGCAACAACTTAGAAAAATTTCTTTGCCGGATGAATTGCGATTTATTTTATATTACTTTGCTGAGAGAATCAATCTTCCTTCAAGCGAATAGTTAATCAAAACTTGTACCATGAAGTAAATAAGTCGGTGAGTGAGGTATTATCCTTTGGAGGACATTTTATGGGTGTCCCTTGGCACGTTGTCTCTTGCAGAATACACACAGCTGCAGACTGTGTGAACATCATCGTTGACCAGTCACATCCTTTCATGGCTTCTGGGTTTTCCCTCAGAAATATAGTTATTCAACGGAACAATGCGTTACGATGACTTAAAAGTATGTGAATGTCTTCCAGTTAATGCCTCAGCCTTCTACACTGCGGCTATTAACTCTATAGAGTTTATCTGAAATGACCTGAAGCGCTTATTTGATATCACCAAACATCTCCTAATAATCTTCAGAAACTGTATAACCTGTACTTTCAGATCTGTGCATTTCTTCTCTGGACACTTATCAAGGACTTAATAGAACCCATGACGCGATGGGTTCAAATGTTTTGCGAAACAGAGGTGGAAGTAGAGAGTATTAAAGATGTAGTCAGAATGTTTTAGCTTATCAGTATATATAGTCGTACTGACAAAAAGACCTCTTGAAACTGGTATTTTTATCCAAGATTGAATACCCTCCAATACGCTGGCTGCATGGGTACTTTTGGAGTTCTCTGTATGTTTTACGTAAACACGAGCCAGTTTAAGGTTTAAGGTTTAAGGTAATATAAGGTTAAAATAAACATATCTCGCAGTTTTCAACCGGATCTAAATAAGGTTGTTATCACTTGTTGTTGGTATTTTTCTTTTTTTAAGCTTCCTTTTTTTATATGTATTATAAATAAATTACGTTTTAGACGATTTTGAGAATTTTATACCTTTAAAAATATACTATACTACTGGTAAAATTTGAAATACACTACTGTTAAAAATCAGTTATTGGCTCTTTCTTACACTGATCGTCTAATTTAGGATGAAAATTATATATTATATTGTATATATAAAGCCTGGCATATTCCAAAAACGACAGTTACTGAACGTTTAAAAGGTTTTCTTTCACAAGTATTTTATTCCCTTCTCATTGCTCCCAACAGCATTAACTTTCAGCTGCTGTTTGTTCTAAACTGTGACTCATATAAGCATACAAACGTTATCTTATAAGCGCTGAAATAGTTATCACTAATGTACCCAGGTAAAAAAATGAATTATTACCATCAATGGTAATGTTTGCCGACAAATGATTTCACTTAAACACATGTCGATAACAATTTCTGTGATTCATAATTCAAGGACAAGAAAACATTTTGCAAACAACTTTTCCTGTTTCAAAGCATTAAAGTCGGATATTGTTATCGGTAAAAGTTTTACGTTTTATTTTTTATGATTTCTTTATTATTATATTTAATGATATTAAGGTTTTTTCATTATTTTTAATGTATAAATTATAACAGAGTCAATCTATCAGAGATATTCCAGTAGATGTTTTAAATTTATTTTTTATCTTGACTGAACTTATTTATTGCATTAACTTCGTAAATGATGCTGGGGGTTTACGTATTTATATAAATTTCTTACTGTTCAACATATACGCTGAAACATCTGGGGAAAAATATGATTGATAGAAACTCAATTGAAAGATCTGCTTATAGTAAAATACACATTTTAATAATGAAAATCTAAGAATCACTCGGATATATATAGATAACAAGTACCACAGAGACAGGGAAAGGGTGTAAAGGATCCTCTTATTAACTCAACTAAAGCAACTAAACGAGTCAACACCAACTCGTGCTTACAGAAGCCAACAGTTTGGGCTTAAATCAAAGATAATGGATGAACTGAAACTAATGAAAATACATCTAGCCCAACAGTATCCCAGTTTAACTAGCGTGCAAGCTGGCTCTGACTGAAGTCGGCGTAAACAAGCCTAATGGCAAGAATAACTAAACGCCGCTAAATACTAATCGAGAGAAATCAGATTAATCAACGTGATCTTCAGGTAGGCAGAACATGCTCTGAGTTTATCCTCTAAAACCTTCTTTTAAATACTGTCTACCTTCTACCTTATTTGAATAACATGCAAGCTAGAAATTTACATCCCGGCAGGAAAATAGAAACGAGAGTGATAAAAAGGCTTATTAACATAAAATAATGAGTTAGAAACTTAAATGATGCTTTACAGATCTACTAATGTTTTGGTGTTAGGTGAACCAGTGTTTTAGCATCTCGACTACCTTTTTCTTAAGTAGATACCGATGTGGTGAAGGTTTTTTTTTTTTTTTTCAATGTGGGCCGTAGAACTGTTGCCTACTTTTGACAGATAACAGATGAAAAAGCAAAGGTTAACTGTTATTTATTCAGTTAACTCACAAGTTACAACAGATTATGAAAATGGGTCCTATTTACGTTCATACACATGTTAGGGCATATCGGAGAGTGTTGGCTTTCTTCGATACTAATGTAGCGGATAATGTTTGCGATGCCTTCCTTGAGATTCTTACGGCAATGTGGGTTGTTCGCGTCCAACGTTTGTTTTAAATTTTCCAACAGGTCAAAATCGCTTGAAGAGATGAAATCCCAGGGAACGTAATGACCACAAATCCCTGCTCACACTTTGTTCCACTGCAAACAGTTAATGAGCCCATAACAGTGAGTCGCGCTAGGTGTGAGAGACTGTTCCATACTACTGTAAAACGCAGCACGGCCATAATGGCGTTCTAAAATGTTTAGATAAACTGTGGGATTCACAGTTGATTCGAAAAAAAAATGGACTCACGTTTCGTGATGATGATCATCGTAAACCAAACGCCGATTTTCTGGTAGTGAAGTGATGGTTCGTGGATCTAGTTGAGATATTCAGTGGACTGGTACCTCATATTTGGGAACTTTAAGTGATCTAATAAAAGAAACCGAGCATGATCCTTCAAAAAATACAGGAATAGATACAAATATCCGTTAGAAATTAATGTCAGTAGCCATACATGTGTTTAGCTTTGTTTGGTTCTCATAAATCTTATGCACGTTTTTTTTAGTACAGTTTGAGGTTAAAAGCTTTCATCACTTACCAAGACGTCATTCGTGATAACATTATCTTACTGACACAGCAAGATATTAAATTTTATGGACTACTTGCAATACGCTTAGAAATGTCATATATGACTTCAGGCGCCCTGAAATAGTTAAGAAGAATGATCTGTCCACATGATTTTTGCTGTATGTGTATTTATTCCCAAGTGTTGTTTCACTTCGTGAAATCCTTCGTGAAAAAAAATTATATTTCTGTAACTCTGAGAAAAATATAATGGCAAACAAACACGAATTTCGTATACGAATATATTCTGCATTTTCTTTTTAATAGAAATTCAGTCAGTGCTTCCGTTTCTTCCAATTAATGGGTTATTGGAAGATAATGGAAAATTAAGATTATAGAAAACATCTAAATATGTTATTAGAGGAATTAAAGCAAGAACAATCAGCGTAATATTCCTAAATTTTCAGGACTAGTTTCGAAGATTTAAATATAGAACCTTCAGCTGCAGAAGTGCAGAAGTGAAGTCACTTTTGTCATTTGCACTTCTGCAGCTTAAGAAAAATATTCTATATTTAAACCTTCGAAACTAGTTCTGCAAAGTTATGAATATTTGGTTGTTTCTTGTTGCTTGAACTCGATAATCGTTATTCGAACCAATAATCGTTATTCGAAGTGTTATTTCAACTCAAGTTTAAATGTGTTGTTTCTTAAGTTATCAAAGCATGGGAAAGTATACATAAGCGAATATAAACATCATCAAATCTGATTTACAGTTTGTTAGAATGAATATTTCTACCAATATCTTGACACTAATATTTTGAGATATTAAGACTGCTTAGATATACACAGAATACAAGAAAAGAAAGGAATATTTTAGGAAACACTGAGAATGAAAGTGATGCAACTGCAACACATCCAGGAAAACTGACTGGTGATTTATGGAAATTATGCAATATGCGTCCGACGCTTTCGATTCTCTAGCTGTTGTACCATAATCACAAATCTTTCCTCTCTCGACGCTCATAAAAGCAATAAATTCACTATTGATATCCATGAATAAATCCTTTGAGTGGCCCCAGACTTGTCAACGATTTATTATCTGAATAAAAGAGATGTGTGTCGTCGGGCATTTTTCAAGCCTGGCGAGGGATATTGATTCTGATGCTATTATTTGTCCACAAGGAAAAAAGAAATACACTTGAATTTTCAGTCATTCAGTGAGCAACTCATATGAAAATCGTCATACAGTGTTTTGACTTCTTTCATGACTTATCCAGTTTAAAACTTTGAAGCACATTTTCTATTTTAAATTTATTGAAATTGTTCTCTGCTATCCTTAGGTATAATCTGATAGATTTATGTAATTAGTATATGAATGTCTGTCCTTACTAATTTTAAAATTGTCTTATTCAAACGAGCAATGCACGCAAATTAAAAGATAAAACAACGTGATACAGGCATTAAAATTTTTTCATCAGTTTTAACCCAAAAAAAAAAAAAAAAAAAAAAAAAAAAAATTCAACGGAAATCAATTTTAGGTACTTTTCCATTTTGCCGGCGCAAGGAATAAAGTCGCCAAAAATGGTACAACCGATGCCAAATTGAATTCCTCGCTAGTAACCTTTTACGCTTCATTTTCAAAACACGTCGCAGCCATTTCTTATCAGATTGATTGTTTCTTTCAATACTGGCATACAATTACATATAAGTTTAACCAGATAGTTCAATTTTATGCCTTAAGACCATTCGGAGTAATTAAGTCAATTAGGAAGCAATCACACCGCTCACCCGAAGGCGAAAAGGCAAAGTCAAGGGTTAAATTCATCAATTCTAATGAGAATGCACTAGCGAAGTAAAGCACTGCGGTTTCACATAATTTCCGAGTAAGCTATTCGTACTAATTTAAATAATTCTTGCATTTAAATTTGTAATCTGAATTAAGATTTAACTTGAAATTAATGTAGATAATTACTGAGAAAATTAGATTTTTATATCGTAGTTTACGTGAGATGAAATCACTTGGGGTCACGTGATATGAAACGGAAAATCAGGATGTAGTACCATGAAAGCGTAGTATATTCTTAAATTAATGTCTTTACAAATTTATTGTCTTTTATTTATTGTCCTTTTACAAAATTTTAAACGATATTAAAATATTTATGCCTTCAAAATAAAAATTTCTTAGAACTAACATATGTTAACATTTTTTATGTGTATACTGTGTATTGTCGCCAATAAAGTCTTGGCGAGATTTGCGCCGGCGAAACGGAAAAGTACCCAATTTTATGGAAAACATTTAGAGAATTTTGGAAATTTTAGGGAGAAAGACTTCGTAAATATGTATGAGGAAACACGGAATAAAAAAACTGTTACGTATTGTTTTTGCTTTGGTTTTGGTATAAACTCTCACAGATAATAATTTAATTTTGATTTAAGAAAAAATAACGCTCGCTTCAGAAAATTGTTTTTTTCGAACAAGGAATCAAGCTAGATTTCTGATCCACCAACGACCCAAGTGGGGAACCCTGGAACACTGGTAGTTCGTTCTGGAGTTCGAATCCCGGAAAACGGATAGGCTTGCATAGGTGTTTTCGTGGAAATACGAATCAGGTTTCCTTAGAAAGTCCTCCCAGAAAGCTTCCCTCCTCTTAGAAAAATAGCGCTCGAGTGCCTTGCCATAATCAAATAAACCAAATCATGCTAGATTTCTCATCGTACGGAAAAATGAGCCATATAAGCTGTTTAAATATTCTACTTTTGATTTCATTCTTCCTCATGATAACAGAATATCTTTAACTTTCTCTCTTTCTAAGCTGATACGGCCTGTATACACATCCATCTAAAATTTCGATGACGATCTCATTCACCAAGGGTTATGTTTCAGCTGGACACTACTGTAAGAGAATATTTTTTTTAAAAGTTGGAATTGAACCTAAGACTTCCGCTTTTGTAAGTGCTTTTGTTATGTGTCTTCCTTTAATATATTCTTTCTTCTGGTTTGTTATGTGACTTTACATCATATTAAATAATTTCAAACCAAATTCATTAAATATTAATAAATAAGATAAGAAACACGTAGTAAAATTTCGTGAACATTTTTCTGTGGGTCTTTCAAATTACTGTATATATGCGATAATAGTGTGTCTTGCTTATATTTACTATAAAAATGTACAAACTGAATTAGAGATGATCATCAAGGCAATTGGTTCTAAAATTCCGTATTCGATTTTTTTTCTTTATTACTATATTCCCTCTTTTTTTACGAGAGATAGCTTTCTTGTTGCACTATCGAAAATCTTGTTCAGATAGATAATGCAGGCTTCTCGAAGTGAGTGTAAGCATGGTTGCATTAAGTTTATCGTATGCTCTGTCCTTTAGAAAACAGAATATCGTTATAAATTTAAGATTAAAAATGCCGGTCCTTTCTTCAAAGGGAAGAAAAAAAGTTCGCAAAATTCAGTATGTAATGCAAACGTGAATAGGGCATTTCTCCTCCCCCCCCAAAAAAGACAATAATCTCGGACTACAGATAAAATGCATACTGTATGAGGTATTCTGCCTCCCAGACGGTATTTTGGTTAGGGAAGCCTACTGCGGTAGCGAAAGGCCCGGGCTCGAATCCCAGAGAAGGCATGGATGTTTGTATATGTAGTGTCTTTACGGTATGGGGACATTCTAAATATGTGGCAAGCCGAAAAGTCCTGTTGTGTAGTTTGATGGTATGTGAGAGGGGTGGGACCACCCTTGCACCCCTCCCCCGGGGTGCTCTTCCTCAAAATTGGGGTGTAAGTAGAAGTCCAACCTACTTGAGCCATTCTTCCATGAAATACATGGACAGGACAATAAGAACAACAACATGAGAAATTCTTCCATTTGGATGTGATTTTGTGATCTTGAGAAAGATTCTTTGGATTTTTTAGAAATGTTATTCATAACTGTTCAAATTTTCAAGACTATTTTTTAACGAAATATTTCTGTTTTTAAAGCATTTTCTTTATAATTTTTGCTTGGATTAGCATATGAAGAACCTATACTTTGATATTGTGTTTTTATTTTCAGTTCTAATCAAAGTTTTGCTAATACCAGTTTAATAGGGCCTAATCACTCTGCCTGATATACTTAATGGATGAGATTGCCCCTACAAGTTTATGTGCATGCGTTTTTGAGGTCAAGAGATATTCTATTATACTTTTTAAATTGTCAAAATGTATTTCAATGACACGTGGATAAAATCGCTGAAATCTCCCAAAAATAATAAAACAAAAAATTGGCCTTAGTTTAGTTTAGGCAGTTTGCGTTGTCTCATTTAGCAGAAGTTAGGAGCTTATCTCAGTGTTCCCTTCTTTGGCCTTCTCTTAATTCCAGTCCCAGAAAAGATGCATCCGGTTTAGATTAAAATTTCAGTAAACTTCAAGTGGAAATAAGAATATTATTTTCACTTCGTCTAGATTTTTTTCTCTCCAACAGTGGTTCTCCAGAGGTCGCTTTGAATTATGGTTTGTTTTGTACTTGCCAATACAGTGTTTTCGAGAATTTGAGTATTTTACGTCTACGCACACATACGCTTCATCACCTACATATACGCATACAGACAGTGAGATAAAACATTAGTGAAATCAAACTGTAGATCAATACATGCATTTATATCAATATCTCGAATTAATTATGTTATCTGCTTCTTTTTTTCATGTATAGAAATTGTTCTACTTTAAATGATGTTATAAAGGTTTTGTTTTCTGTTAAGTTTTAAGAAGAATGTCATAAAATAACTGCATGTTATTTTGCCTATCATTAAGAAATGAAAATTTTGCATTTGAGAACCATTTTCTTCAGTTAAAATTTGTCGTATTACTCATATTATTGAATTTTTATTATAACTGGTTTTCACTTTGAAGAATAATATAATTCCATCTAAGATATAAAGCTCTTATATTTCATAATAAAACTTTTAAATTTTGACTTTAATTTTTAGTTATATTGTATTATTTACTTTAATTGTTAAGTTTATTTTTATTATTTTTAGATATATTGTATTAGTTATTTTTATTTTAATATAAAAATAAAAGCAACATCTCAAGGGACATTAAGGTTTTCTTTGACAATAACACGATTTTCAGTTATTCTCTAGTACTGAAGACAATCTATTAGAGCTTAAGATCTTGGTAAAAGTATATTGACGGGTAACTCCTTGGCGAAAATTGGCGATTTTGGGCGGTACAGGGATACCGAGTTTGTGCAGTTCTTTGACTTCTTATTTTGGCTTTGCGTAGCGGCGATTTTAGCGCCAAAAATCGCCACTACACAAAGACAGAATAACAAGTCAAAGAGTTGCACAAACTCGGTACCGATGCATACATTGACCTATTTTCACTTTAACAAAAATCA
The DNA here is from genome assembly GCF_044657685.1 of Stegodyphus dumicola. Classification (NCBI taxonomy): domain Eukaryota; kingdom Metazoa; phylum Arthropoda; class Arachnida; order Araneae; family Eresidae; genus Stegodyphus; species Stegodyphus dumicola. The sequence continues at coordinate 101,833,056 of NC_140781.1, read as the reverse complement.
CAGAACTGCACAAACTAGGCATTGCGCACTCCCTTGACTTGATCCATGTACACGTCGACCTATTTTCACTTAAAAAAGATCAGAGAATTGCAGAAACTTGACATTGCGCACTCCCTTGACTTTGTCCATGTACATATTATTATATATTTTCACTTAAAAAGTCAAAGGAGCACCCAATTCTAGGTAAAAGTATGTTTTAGGAACATTCAACTACTCAGGTTACCATAAATGAAACAACAACTTGGCGATAAATGAAACTGCAACTTCGCGATAATACAAGAAGTACCCTTCAGTCTACTCTAACCAAGATCTTACTTCATTATAAATGTAACATAAACTGACGGCCATGTGTTGATCGTTTAGCGGTATAATATAGATAAGATAATTAATTATACTTAAAAAAGGCAATACGATAACATGTTATTGACATTAAGTAAGATTTTAACTGCTTGAATGCGAACATTTTTGACAGTTTTACTGATATCGAATATGAGCGGCTGAAAACATGCTAATATTTATAAATAAAAAACTGTAGATACGTATGGAATGCGTTATTCCTCCTTGTAGGATGGAGGCAACTTTTACTGAACTAAATTCTGAACTTAATTAATTTACGTTGGACAAATCCGAAAAAAAAATTAGATTATAGATGCCAGATCTAGACCAATTAGAGTTGTCATGCATTATTGCATGAGACATCTCTAGTCCGATTAATTTCAAATAGTAGCTCATCTGCTGAAATTAACGCAGCTTTACTCAAAAAAGAAGTATTCATCTTTAAACTTTCACAAAATTTAAGATAGTTACATAAAGCTGTTATGTTAAGCAATTTAACTTTTTTTTCAGTTTAGATTCAGAAATAATAGTATTAAAGTACTCTATGTAGCAGAGGTGGCCAAGCTTCATGTCAGTAGAAGCCACATGTTGGAATTCAGAAAAGTTCGAGAGCTGAGATTATATTTTTCAGAAGCTACAAATCCATATTTATAGCATTCTAAAAGTTCTCCCCCCCCCAAATGGTGGACACTAGATGTTATAGACACTGAAAACTACTAAGACCGGAAACGATAATCACGTTATTATGGAGGCACCTAACAGGTGGGCCACGTTGCTTTCTACGAAACGACATATATGTTACATCAGTGCTTTGTCCGGGATTCGAACCCGGGCTTTTCGGTAAGGCAGTCAGAATTGTCAGCCACTTTCCTGTCTGGGCGGCTCATTTTAAAAGTAGTCAGACATGTTTCAAATAGAAAGAAATGTCTGATTCTAAACAATCATTCATGGATATTTTGCCTTCAGCATGTGATGATACGTCAAAGACAAAGCGAAATTTTGTGGCGTCCTTGTTTCCTCTAATTACAGATTGATGTGGGGAAAAAAAGAACTTTTTTCAAGTTTTAAAATACCCTGATTCTTCCGCAATATCTCCTGGTAAGTGTTGATCTGTCAGAGCTCTGTAATGCTCGTGAAATTTCGGATTCATTTTAAATCTGCGCCACAGCAACTCAAATCGTTTTCCTGCTACCTCAAAATTATTTCATAATTCCCTTGTATATTCGTTCCACGACAAGCAAGCCATATATCTGTTGTCCTCACACTTTAGGGATTCTAGAAATTTTCTAAAGAAAACATTGTCTTTTAAGCTGTGACTCTCATCAGATTTATTGGAAATTTCCCAAAGCTTCCAACTGCCACAAATGTCTCATCAATTCGTATGTCGAAATCAACTGCTAAATAATTTTTATTTTGTACCAAATTTTGTATCATGTTAAATATTTTTGATACATAACATTCATTTTCTATTCCGCTCACAGATCAGCCTAGTTTTGTTTCCGCCGCTAATAATGACTCAGAAATTCGTCAGACCCTTCTTGTAAAACATTACAATCGTCCATCTGTTCATTCGTTAAGCATCCGCAAGAAAATCTAAGTTTTTAAAGACTTTAGTTATAAAATTATTTAATACAATCAGAAAAACATTTTTATTTTTTCTAATGTTTTAATTAACATTTATTAAATTTCTTAACTAACAAAAAAATAAAATAAATAATTACGTTTGGACATTGATCATTTTGAGTTAATGAATAACTTTGTGAAAAAAAATTAATTAATTAATTACTATTTCTCTTTTACGTTGAGTAATTTTAGTTTACTATATTTTATGCTATTTGCAAAAGATCCGTACGCGGCTCGCGAGCGTGCTATGGCCACCTACTATTTATAAAATACGAGGCACAAATTGCTATCTTCGGTTGAATTACACATTACTGAAATGGATACCGCTGTTTCGTATATAAATGAAACAATGGAATAGTTAAATTGATTTTATAGACATTGCTTTTTGTTAACAATTACAGGAAATTCAATGGTCATAAATATACAAGCAAAATCTTCAGTTAAATGACTTACTTTAATATATTCATTATGAAAGAAATCTAATTTTCATTAATTTATAATTACTTGAGGAAGAAAACAGTTTGTTTATTATAAATAAAATATTTTAGCTTCCATTTATCCTTTGCAAAAATTTCATTTCAATCTGCTCTTCTTCGAAAATATATAACTGAACTTAAAATTCTTTCTTGTCCTAGTTTTACAATTTCAGCTGTACTGATTTTTGTTTTCAAATCCACTTAAAAGACTCGTAAACTGCAAAAAAAAATTTTTTTGGCAGCATGATACTCCAGAAGACTTTTTTATTCATAACATATGTGCAAACAGAACGAAAGAAGCAGTTTTTCTCCTTTTACAGATATCTCTCCTCGTGCCGAAAGCAGGTGGCAAAGGTTGACGTTCCGCGAAAAGGTGCTTACGATATACGTATATCGCAGCTTCGAAAGCTAGGTGAAGGGGGGAAAAAAGACAATAACAATATACAAGTCCCACTCAACTCCTATTCTTCTGACTGACATCCAGTATAATAATTACTGTTCAATCGAATTCTATTTAGTCTATAATATCCTACGAGTCGCATATGGAATGCAAAAAATCATATGCCAGTTGCGCAGCGCAGGCAGCGAAGCAGCAAATAGTGGACATGTGGTTGAGCTTTACGCTAGTGTGGGGAACCTCAGGTACAGTTATGGATAGGAGTACTTTTTTTCGTTCGGAGGTGGGATCCATTGGTGATGTATGGATTCATTAATGACATTGGTAGGGGGTCAGAAGTAATAGTTGAGGGGCGTGGCCACGTAGGATATTTGCTAACGGTTCTTTCAAAGACTGCTGCAGGCTGTAGCAAGTAGATGTTTTTTTAATAACTAGACAATATTCTAGTAAGTGCGAATATAAATGGGATCGGATTTAATGTGATGGAATGAGAAAAGTGAATCGATTTTCCCCTTTCATACAAAGTTGTTTATTGATTCGCTTAATATATTTCATAGAGCTTTCGTAGTTTAGCAGTTATCATATTGAGTGTTAATTGTTCATTAATTAGTTCAATGTATTTCTCACTATCAAACCCATATTTGAATATTTGGCATTTAAGGATTAAACTTACAATGTGTAGGAAAAAAATTAAAATTTTCCTTTTATTAAAATATAAATGAATTTATGATAAAATGTATGTATTTGGATGGGGAAAATGTCTGCCTTGAATATTTTACACTGCAAAATTATGAAATAAAAATAATAAATCAAGCGCATTTGACATAAGTTGACATAAAATTAATAGTAAGGGAAATTCTAAGAAATGAAGATACCAACCAGCGGCCGAGCGGTAAAGTTGCTGAACACTGGTAGTTCGATCTGGGATTCGAATCCTGGCGAACGGGCTGGCATCTCTCTACCCGTAGGCAGATAGCCATAGAGCGCTTTGCCGTAATTAAATAAACCAAAACTACGAAATGAAATAAGTGAGAGATGAAAGGAGAGAATGAAAGGAAAATTATAGGAAAGAACAAAACATCAATAACAAAATATTTGGGTTTGTGAGCCGTCCGTCATCCGTTTGTATTCGTTCAGGATGAACTTCGAGGCAAATTTTATTTTCTTTTACAAATAGTGATGATTTCGGCAAGTAATAATCTTCAGTAAGTGAGCAAGTAATGACTTTTAGTAGCCTTAAGAAAATCGTATGTATTTCTGTTCTGTCTGAACAAAGAAAGTGAAAGGAGTGCCAGAATAAAAGGTTAGTAACAAAAGCAGTAAGTAGACAAAAAAATATCCAAGGCAATTCAGTAAAAAGTGTACTTATTTCAATATAGAAGTTCAGGCTTAATTCCTGAATGGATGCGCCAAATAGTCAAAAAATGAGACATAATACTTTTATGTATTTATAAAAAGGTAGTTTAAATTAAATGTTTTATTTCGTTTCATTTGATTGCCGCAGCAGCAATACTTAAATTTTAAGAAATTGTTTGGCGTATTTAAACAAATATAAGCGTATTTTTACTAGGCCCTTTAATTTATTAAATAGAATAGATTCTAGCTATTTTACACATAAAACTTCTTCCGCTTTTTTTCCTCCACAATGCAGTATAAATCACTCAGAATATGTTTGACAAAAATGCAGTGCTTAAGGCTATTCTGGATGCTTTATAATCTCAGTGATAAATAAAAGTACAGGTATTTATGTAGAGAATATTTACTATATTAATAATTATCTTTTCGTAATTTTTTTAAAATGATCCGAAACCACTTTGCATTTTTAGAATGCATTAGGAAGCAATGAGAAAAAAGTACTGAATAAACAAATTTCAAAATAAAAATGTACATTTACTTTTTAAGTCAGCTAGAAGCCCCAGGAGGAAACAAACAAGATTCAGTAAAATTTACAGAACAATTAGCATGGCATAATGAATTTTCAGTAAATAAAAGAGGATAGCTCCTAAAAGTTGCTGAAAATACGCTATATCCTACTTTGCTTCATTATAATAGTTTGACTTCCATTAGCCTAAAATGCAATTCGTGCAGTTTTTACTGAATTTCTTATTCCAAAATCAATATTTTAATTAAAATTTCAAAACATATTTCAAAGCAGTTATAATTACACTAATAAAATACATTTTTAGAAAACTATATAATGTACTGTATTCAGTTGCAGAAGCTTAGCAAAATAGCCTTCTGTCTTTGAAGATCACATTAATCTGCACCTTAAAGCAGTAAATGTGGTAAAAAAAAATTAACATTTAAAATAGTTTCATCAAAGTAAACAGCATGCTGTCTAGATCGTACTGAACAAAAGTTCAAAAAATTATTGAATTAAGAATTAAACATTTATAATTTAATTTTCTCTGAAAAGCTGCTTAATTTTATTCAATTATGCGAAAACCAAAAGAATGAAACTCTCCTGTTTTTAACAAATGCTTAAATTAGATAGCTTCGAATATTTTTAGTCCAAAGGGGCTTTGTGCCTGAAATACTACTGTTTTCGTTTTGCGATTTTGCGTTGAAAACTTTAAAGGGTGTATCACTTTTCAAATCGTTGCCACCAATTACTATAGCCCTGTATTATATTTGAAGAAATTAAATAATGAAGAATCTGCTTAAGTGTATGTATGTTTCTCGCTTTGTGATAAAACAATGGTGCCTAGAGCCATCCAGTTTTGAATGACATAATCCTACTGCGATTATGGGCATCTGAAATCCCAAATTTGAAATTTGGAATTTGCTTTATTATCGATTTCATATTTTGTAAAACTTTAACAAATTTTTGATTAACAAACTCAACGATTTCAAAGCGAGCAATGGCAATACTCTACGAGGGAAAATAACCTTTTTATCTCCAGTGCGCTGAACTGTGTATCAAAAATTCTAGATATGCTCATTTTAAAATTATTTTGCGACACTGCTGTTGAACTGAATTTTATGGTTTGTTTAAGTGAAAAGAACATGATATTTAATAAATAAAGGTAACACACGAAACGTTAAAAAAAACGCTCCTTTGGACGTAATTTAAAATCTGAAACCTTTCAGATTTTTTTATAGTTTTATTCTTTCATAATGTAGTATTTTATTTTTATAATATCTAAGTAAACCATATTCTGAATTAACGGGTACTTTACGATGTCAAATTCTAAAGTATTTTCTTCCACCTTCCATAATGATCCCGCAAACGGGCTGGCTGCATGGGCGTTTTCGTGGTTTTCCCCATGTGTAACGTGTATACGAGCCAGTTTCCCTTAGAAAGTCCTCCACGAAGGCATCCCTCCCTTTAGGCAGACAGCCCTCGTGTGCTTTTCCATAATTAAATAATCCAATCCAATCCACCTTCCATAATGCTTTCGTGATGTAACGGTAGTACACTCGTCGCGTATTCGAGTGGTCCAAGGTTCAATACCCGGCGAGGGCATTTTACATTTTTCACGCTCCCTGCTTTAAAACAACCTGATGACTCTACAAGTGGCGTGCGAACTAAAGGGCGGTGGACGATAATTCGTCTCCACCAGGATTTGGCGATCGGGTATCCTAATCTCCAGTCTCCCTTTAAAAGAGGAGTATATAGTATTTTCTCTCCCTTCCTGCATGCCTTCGTGGTGTAACGGTAGTACACTCGCTGCGTATTCGAGAGGTCCAGGTTCGAGTCCCGGCGAGGGCACTGCTCATTTTTCACCTCTCCTGCTTCAAAAACCCGAATGACTCTACAGAATAAAATAATTCAACTTGATACAAATGTAATTCTACTATATTTTGTAATTCAACTATATTTTGACATACAATTTAAGATTTTTGTTTAGGATATTTACATAAAATAAATTTTATTTCACGCAAGGCTGTAAGCCATCTCAAATCGCTTTTATACTCACACACGCAAAAGAAAGGACAGTATTTTAATATGCGTTTAATATTTTTAAATAAGAAAATGTAAATATGAAGTAAATTAATTGATCGAAGTATTCTGTGATTGATTTATTTCTTAACTGTGAGTGCATGATTATTACTGCGGTTATTACTTGACACTATTAATCCATAAATAAATGTGTCTCCTAGGGAAAAGTGACGATTATCTGCACAGCAGATCATTGAATGTTTCTACGTTTTCCCTGTTGACTCATAAATCGTTGTTTTTTCTCTGTTGCATTTCCAAATAAAGATTATGGATAATACTACTGATACAAAGTAAAGGAACTTTACTTCGGGTAGCCAATAGTGATTTAATTTCCAAGAAGTAAATATAGTGACTGTTTCATTTAGCATAATGTTTGTTTGATTAAATCAACTAAATCTTTTCATTGTTTAATCAGATTCCCTCTTTCATAATTCGAATTAACTATGGTTAATTAACTTTGATCACTTATATCAGTTATAAACTTTGATGAAACGTCCATTGAAAGAATAAAGAGTAGTTTTTTCCAGTGCCAAATTTTAGAAAATCCATTTTCAAAAAGATATTGCAATTTTTTTTATTGCAGTTTTCCTCCCCTTTTATCTACTACTAAATGTGGAAGAATCTAGTAAACAGCTAAGAAAATAATTGCTTAAGTTCGGTAACAGAAACATAAAAACTCAAGAAGGGTTAATTACCCTTTATTGCTCAAAATAAGGATTAACAGATGGTCCCTAACTCAAGACGTACAACAAAGCGTCCACTTGGGCTTAAACTCAAAGTTATAAGAAATAAGAGCTTAACTAATGACTAACAAAAGAGATTTAGCAGAAGCTAATACAATGCTAAGTAGTTGGCCTCAAAATATCGAAATAGCGAGCGAAGCCATGAAGGGCCCGTAATACGGCCGAGCGTAGTAACAGCTTAGAGAGACGTGTCCAAACGGCAGATGCGCGCTAGTCAGAAACTCTGCTCTCTTTCTCGAAGTCAGGAGAACTTAAATATCTCCTACTCATTTGCCTTAAATGCAATTCTAAAAACACTTTCTGGTAAGGAATTAAGCTGAAATTAGGAGAGATAGAAAAAGAGCTTTAACTTAAAAATAACTGTTATAAACTTAGGATAAAATATCAAATGATAGTTAAAAGACTATTAGCATTTAATATATGCAATGAATTATTTGGGTAAGAAAAATTGTTTAAATGATAATTCATTAAATGCTTCGTCACGTTTACGAAGAATGGAATCCTGAGAAGGGATTGCATTAGAAAAGGAAGACTTACGTTTAAGATTACGACAAAGTATTCGTGGGCTCTTTGCCTGAGGGAAGAGATGCCTTTGTGAAGGACTTCCTCAGGAAGACCGCCTAGTCGTACATGTTACACATGGGGAAAACCACAAAAACGCCTATGCAGCCAGTACGTTCCCCGGGATACGAACCCTGGACTGAATTATCGTATTCACCGACTTTACTGCTCGGCCGCTGGTGGGTGACTTGCGTTTAAAAGTGTAGAATATAATAGAAGTTTTATGATTAAAAAGACACCATCTACTTAAAATTTATGTAAAAATCATGAAGACGAAATGATAAGAACAAATGCTTTTTAAAAAGAACAAAATCAGTTTAATTGATACAAATATAATAAAACTAAGTATGTTAATCATAAATGGAATGAAAAAGCTATTCATGATTAGAGGATTGGTAAGAAGATACTAATTCAATGTAAATGAGAAATTAACAGAGACGTTAAATTAAACTGAACCCGTCAGAAATTATTTAACTAGTAGAAATAATATGAAAATAGAAACAAGAAATAACTCACATGATCAGAGGTTTAAAGTATAAAATTTTACGAAGTCAAAAGACAACTGAATATAAGGATAAATTTTAAAATGTGTATATTTTCAGGATATATAATGTGTATAAGGCTGTTAATTATAAGTAAACTAGAAATGTCTTTTATAACGTAACATAAATCTGCATTAAAATTAATAAAGGTTTACGAATCAACAAAAGGCACTAAACTGACAATAAACTGCTAAAACAATTAATTAAACTAAGCTAAAACTTGAGCATAAAACTTGACTGAATCATACTTTTTTTGCGAAAAGATTAAAATTCCATCTCTTTTTCGTGTATAAATTATCTTTTTTTTTTTTTTTTTTTTTTTTTTTTTTTTTTTGAGTTTGATCTATGTCTGATCTGTCTTATTTTTCTAGCTTTGATCTGCACTGAAATAATCATAGTTTCCTAATGTGGTATACTGGATAGCCAAGAATCATATTTATTTCAAAATAAGGCCCACCAGCAGCCGAGCGGTAAAGTCGCTGAACACTGGTAGTTCGGTCCGAGGTTCGAATCCCGCGAACGGGCTGGCTGCATGGGTGTTTTCGTGGTTTTCCCCATGTGTAACGTGTATACGAGCCAGTTTCCCTTAGAAAGTCCTCCACGAAGGCATCCCTCCCCTTAGGCAGATAGTCCTAGTGTGCTTTGCCATAATTAAATACACCAACTATTTCAAAATAATGGTAAATTCGATTTACTCTGGATTCCGTTACTAAAAGGTTCTTCTGTCATTATTTACACGAAGAAATTTTTTTTTCACCGTTCGCCAAAGTAGATTTTTTTTTCGATGCGACTGTATTTTCTCTCCATTTACCACTGAGACGAAATAAAAAGAAAATAAACTGTATTTTTAAACAAAAGCATATTTAAGACAAAAGTATATTTTTACCCAAACGTACATTTAAGACCCAAAATTATATTACTTGGTTATAGTTTCCAAATGTCTCGAGAAACGGCTTGTCAAATATTTTCAAGTGTGATATTTTATAAAACTGTTAAAAAATTATTTACTGATGAAAGTCGCAAATATGAAGTGATGAACTGTAAAAAGTATGAGCAAGAAGCTGAATGTCAAAATGCTGGAAAAAAAAAAGAAAGAAATTGATTGCACAAAACAAGCATAAAAAAAGTTTTTAGAAATATGTAAGTTATTCTATCAGGAAGAAAAGTAAAAGATTTATTGTCAGGTTTCCAACAAAAATCTAAGGGCAAGAGTCATTTAAAAAGGCCTAAAAGCAGAAATTGAAATTGGATTGTAGGGTTGGTATTGTAATTGAGAGCTAAAGCCTTGCGTTCCTTACTGTATAAATAGTGAGTTATAGCTACGTAATCTTAAAAAACTCAAATCTACAGAAGAAGGTTAAAATAATATTTTCTACTTAATCGTAACATAACAGGACAGAGAGAACTTTTGATACAGACGAGACTTTCACTGTTTGTGAGTCTTTTAAATGAACGTAACAGACAATTCAAATTAAACGTTGAAAATGTAGTTCCCCCCCCCCAATGGCAGATTATGAACAATTACAAATGTAACCCAGTTCATTAATTTATACAAGGCCAGATGTGGTGGTTTCTTTATTATGGAGGCACCTAACAGATGGTCCACCGTCGCCTTTCCTATAAAGGGACGAAGAGTTACAACCATGAATTCTCCGGGATTCGAACCCAGGCCCTTCGGCATCGCAGTCAGCTTCCCTTACCACTATGCCGACTGGGCGGCGAAAATGTAGTCTAAGACTACACATTATATGTACTAAAAGTAAGCTGGTTCAGATTTTTTACCAGAGCGTATTTAAATCATTGGCTAGCGAGAATGCTAAAGCCGGAATATAATTTTTAAGCAAACCTGAAGAAAAATACTAACCACAAAACATGACTGTCAGAAGCTCTTAACTAAAGATTCAAAACCCCTCAGCTTAAATACACAGAAAGCTAATTTGCATTCTGGTGAAGAATACGAAATGAGAAGTTATGGTAAAGACTTGAATGATAATAAGTGGTTAATTAGTATAAGCTGCTTTATAAAATGTTATTTAAATAAATATGTAAGCCTTATGAAGAATAAAATAGATCATTTTAAGTGATCAGACCTTGTTCAGAGGGGATAAAATTGATGAGATGCATTATTGCAGTTTGGTGTTGAAATTAAACGCCAAGCAAAAAGAGTCCAATTCTTTTTTCTCATAGGAAAAATATTCAACTGTTTAGAAAAGTAAACGAAATAAAAATGAAAAGAGGGTATAAAATGACCTTCTGTTTTACACGGAACTCAAACCTGGCAGATCAACATCTGCGATCGGCAGCTTGTGATGATAGTTGGATCCCACTGCTATGCTTGGTTGACTCCTAGTGCACAGTTTCAGCCGTAACTTATGCCAGAGGCCAACGATGAAAAAAATATTATTGTGTTGTATAATGAGATACCTTTTTGTCAGATAAAGAATATCGAGCAAATGTTACGACCTTTCTAAGCCCTGCGCTTTGTTGCAAGCGTGAAAATAGCACGCTATGCCGTGTCTTGCAACGTTTCTCTCATAGTTTCCCTGGCATGGTTGATGCATTTTTTCCGCGTCTTTTTGAAATGATAACAGATTAGGTATTGGAATAATTTGCTGCAAGCGTGAAAATTGTGTGACTTTTGTATTCGGCGACATTTCTCATCACAGGTCACCTGGCTATCGGATTCCATGCTCAAAGAATATTTATTAAATTGCGAATGCATTTGTCAGAAATATGAGTGAAATTAAACTTTTTCCTATGGTAAAACAGCTGTTTATTTCTTCGATTTTATTGTATTTTATTTATTTTGCTATTTTGCCTATATTCCAATATATTTTGCCTATTGAAAGCATCGTCTTTCATTCCTTTCTCAAAAAAAGTAAAGGAAGTAAAAAATTTACACTTCTAATTCTTAAATTTAATATAATACTTTATTTCAAAAGAACTGTAGGTAGTGTGCTAAAACTAATCAAATTTTGATAGTTAAAGAAATGAAATTATAAATAAAATAGGGCATTTTTCATTATTAAATATGCTGTAATAAGTGTAACAATGATGATAAACATTAATATTCCTAAATTCATATTTTTATACAAGGTGATACAATTATTGTATATTTGCAAACTATAATAGCTAGCTAGCTTAATATCTAAATGTGGTAAATTTACCTGACTATTCCAAAAGTGGTAAACTGCGAATTAGTGCAAGGATTTAGGTTTTAGTTTATTATGATAGAGCATTTTAGAAGTATTTGACTGTCATCCACCAACTTTTAGTTCGGGCGCCCCTGTAGAGTCATTAGGAATTTTGAAGCAGGAGACGTGAGAAATGCGCAGTACCCTCGCCGAGACTCGAACCTGGACCTCTCGAATACGCGCCACACCACGAAGGCATGCAAAAAGGAGGGAGATAATACACTATATGGAAAAATATCAAGACACTTCAGAATTAATATATATCGGTTAATTATTTCCTAAGGAAGGTATAAAACCAAGTATCTGTCCGAATCAGTTCAGACTGTTAATTTGATTGAAAGTGCCAATGCTTGAAAGAAATGGCTTTGCATCAGTTTGGATTGTTACACTATTAATTCGGTCTGTTTTGTTTGATTATGGTAAAGTAATAAATGGATATCTACTTAAGAGGAGAGATGTCTTTTTGGAGACCCTTTCTAAGGGAAACTGCCTTGTATGTCCACTATACATGGAGGAAATCACGAAACATCCATGCAGCCAACCCGCTCGCTGGGATTGTTACACTATAGTCTGTATGATCAGAAGTACTAGAAGTGCGATTGAACAGAAATTTTTTCAGGTGGGAAAAATAACTGTGCGTAAGATATTGAAGTCCAAAAAGGGCCAACAAGAGCTGAAAGTATAGATTAAACATTATTGAAACCTGTACAAGCACTTCATTCCATAAAATTCCATGATAGTTCGCCTGCACATGAACATGATATGAAAACTCTAAAACCTGTCTGTCTGCTAGTAAGTTGAAATGATCGCATTTCTTATATACTAGAATTACGAAGACAGTTCATATGAACTAATGAATATAGCTTTTAGTTGTGTACTAACTTGAGGGACTAGCGTGCCAGCAGTCAAAGAAAGGATATTATTGTCGTGAATATTTAGTACATTTTCTAAATTTGGAAATGGAATTATTTTTATTTGGGAGTGCCTCATGTCGTATAAGTAAATTACTAGTTGTGGTGCATGCACTTGGTTAATCAAGGCTTAAAATAGAAATCCTTGACATTAACATCCAATCAACAATATGATAGTACTATAGAAATGAGTTTTTTTTTTTTTTTTTTTTTTTTTGGTTAATTCTTGAAACAGAACAAATATTAGCAACGATACCTGGTGTAGCTAATTCTAATCCTGCTTCTGCGTAAATTCATTTGGCATACCCTTTTATAATATTTGAGATCTATTAGCATGAGCAGGACAATGTATATAGTCATAAAGTAATATCTGTTATGCAATGGTTTGAAATTAAGCCTTTATTGATTCGACTTCCCTGCTCAGAGCCCTGACGCCCAAAATAAGGACTCTGAAATACATTACTAAATACACTTGAAATACATACCAGATCTACTATACGGCAAGAACTGGTAACGACATTACAGGTAGAATGGGGACGAATTTCTATCCTTGTTATGTAAAACTTATCGTGAAACAGATTTCTGAGCCTTCATGTATGTATTGTCGTCAGAATAGTAGCGGCATCTTGCCAGTATCAGCTATACACAAAGAGATATAACCGGTTTTTATCAATAATTGACAAATTTTGTTTCTGTTCTAGGTGTCCGGTGACTTTTATTCACACCGTCGACACAGCATGACACATGATCGAAACAGGGATACGGCCAACAAGATTAAAAAAAACTGAAAATATTGCAATCATGAATAAGAGGAATAATACACATTTGTCACCTGTATAGAATCGTCCCAGGCACATGATCGACGGCTGGTACGGCACGGAATCCATACCAACATACAGTCAGTAATAACATAGCGTAAAGAAGGTTTACAATTCGTAAAAAATGAGTAATCAATGGAGTAATATTTTGAATAAATTTCTTATGGTATCTGCACAAAATCGACACCGGCAAAAAATCGAAACTGGTTTTAGAGTCGCTTTGTCGATGTTGCGACGCGAGAGAGGTTACCGATAGTATGCAATATCGACTCTATACCAGGATTCTGAAATTATTAAAAGATTATCTTACAAAATTTCTTGAATACTTAGCAGTTTTTTTAACCATTTGCATCTCTAATTACAAAGCTGAATATGAAGTGCTCTGTAAGAAATCTCAAATAAAGGCATTCTTAAAGTGAAGTTAAAAACTATGCATCAATGTTATTCTCGTCAACCGTTCCAATGCGTGAAAGAAATGCTGTGACTTATCAAAGTTACCAGCGAGTTTTATCACAACAAGAACACGAATTTTATCTTGGCAAGGAATACAGGATTGCATCTGTCGTTGGCATGCGCCTTGGGCCTTTTTATAGGTAATATTGCCCAGCTTTGCCCCAGTTTTGAAGGAGTTTTCCCAGGGTGCGGATCAGAGGATTTCTTCGCTTGCCATAAAAAAATTCGAGAAGTCTTTCGGCTCACTATGTATTTTAAGCGCTCCTATACCGCAAGGGCTGTAAGCACTTACAAGAACTCAAGCGTTTTCTGAAATTCGAGCCCGTGTCTATTGATACGGCAACTAGCATCGTTACCATCTATATCGATCAAGGCAACGAAAGAAAGAATAAAATAAAAAAGCTCTTTTAACCAAAAGCTTAATAAAGCGATATTTCTCTTTAAGGAATTCTTTGATTATTTTGCGTGTCTGTCTGCGAAAAAATCGACATAGGATAGAATGGAGACGACGTAACGAGACAGTCTAGATGCTTACATAGCTATTTGGACATGAAATTGATTTTATCCAAAGGAATGAAATGGGTTAGCAAGGAAATGACACCTAATTTTTTAAGCGTTCTCTCTGACAGAACTGTGGTTCAAAGAAACTGCACAATAATACAATTCTTCATTAAAAAGACCTTATTCAGTCTCACCCTCTTTGGTAATATAAACTAAAATAGAGATTCTGGAAGATGTAAGCGACTTATTGCTATGTCTTGGAAATTACAACTTAGACTTTGGAAAAGGTGTAAAATTCCCTTTTATTAAAATCAGTAAATTAACTGAAGGCACTGCTCGTTCTTACAAAACCATCCAGCATTTATTGTGTAAGTCAAAATAAAGAACTTAAATTAACTAAGTAAATCTTAAGTTACCCAAAGGCTACACAGACAGAATGCGTGCAGGTTGGTTCAAACCTAATATCGGCGTGACAAGCCAAATGCCGAGAATAACGCAACGCAGCAGATAACCTGCTTATCAAGAAATTCAACTATTTACGTGGTCCTCAGCAGGCGGAACTTGCTCTGATTCTACATTTGGAACTTTGAACTAGAAGTTAGCATTCTGGCAGGAAAACGTAAAGCGAGAATGACAGTAAAGCTAGCTAACATAAAATAACTGTATCAGGACTACTATTTCGTCTAATCGCTTTGGCGAACATATTGGAGTCCTGAGTAAGAACAGGGAGTTTACTAAAAACTATTTCCTAAAAGTGTAGAAGATACAACACGAGTGGGAAGGGTTTAACTACCCTTTATTCTTCACAGTTTACAGCTGCTCCCGCACTTCGTGATACAAAGACCAGTACTTATGGTCTGAAACGTAAAAAAACAAGAACGCATTTTTTACAAACTAACTAAATTTAAATAAGAGATAAACTCAAATGCTTTACAAAGACTATTAACGCGATAGTTGGCATTTTAATCTTTATGTAGTACGCAGAAATTCGGGAAAACTACAATACATTTTCAATATCAAGACGACTAAATTTCTGGCCTTAAAGGAGGACAGCAACTGACTAAAGAGCGCGCGTCAAATAAGATGGCGAGAAGTCTCTCTATTTAACTCCTTCTTAGCTAAAAAGCCACAACTTAAATACTTAACAATTTGCAAGCTCAATTTGCATACTAAACCTAACCGCCTTTATTCTGGCCGGAAGTGAAAAATAAGAGAGGACAGTAAAGTTTTAAAATAAAATAAGTTTTAGTAAAACTAAAAATCCTTACAACTGGTCAGTAAAACTTAATAAATCCTTACAACTTTCACAAAATAACTAAGCCCGAAATCACCTGTGTATGATATGAAGGCACAACCTTTTAGTAACGATTTATTAAATGGAATTATAATGCTCCACTTTAAGAATGTTGTGAAAATCAATCAGTAGCTGAATTTAAACCAAAAATACCTTAGCACGGAAAACCATGTTTATTACATACTGGATAATTTTGAGTGTTGAAGTAAATCATTACTATGCAGATGATAATACATGTTTTACTAAAATATTTCTGTATACTTCGTATGGACGGCGAGTGGCCGAGCGAGATACTACTCTGGACGGCGTATTGGTCATCGGGCGCTAAATGCTATAGCCCGGTGTTAAATGTTGAATTCGGCTCTTGAGTAAGGCTTCGCTGTATGTGTGTTGCCTTTTCCCTCATCTTCGTGGTTGTAATATCAATACCTCCTGAAAGGCATTCCCGCCACTTTTCTTTTACATGTCTTCTCATTACCAAACGAGATTTAAATATCATGGAAACAAAACGGTCATTTTTAAATGAAGTTTTTCTTAAGCAATTAACTTGCATAGCTATCGTACATCTGTAGAGACATTAGGAAATTTTTGGAAGCAGAAGAGATGAAAAATGAGCAAACGCCTTCCCCGGGGATCGAACCGCGGACCTCTGGAATACGCGCCCAGCGTGCATGTGTGCCCAGCGCCCACGAAGTCATGCTAAGAAGGCGAAAGAAATACCTTATATACCCAAACTTTTTTAAAGGGCGACTGGGTTTTTTAGGGGACCCTAGTCGCCAAATCCTGGGTGTATAGATTCATCATCCAACACCCTTTTAGTTCGTGCGCCACTGTAGAAACATTAGGTTAACTGTAAGCAGGAGTCAAGAAAAATTAGCAACGCATTCTCCTGGAAGCGGACCTCTGGAATACGCGCCCAGCGTGCAGATCACAACACCACGAAGGCATGCAAAGAGGGCGGGAGAAATACCTTATAAATGCAACATGCATGGACATGAAAGTGTATATAAATGTATATGATAAAGTATATGTAAAATAAAACCCTAACTTTAATATGTAATAGCACCTTTAATCACCTAATTTATTTAGTTGCTTTTCTTTTCTAAAAAGGGAAACATAAAATCTTTGGGAATTGCGTCACTAACGAATTAATCCCAGACATGTTATTTTATATAATGCTCATTAGGCATGCACTTACATAATGAAAAATATACTTCAGCCAGTAAGACCTTTCGAACCTAAAGCTTAATTAACCAATAGGAATAAAATAACACCATAACTGTATTATTTTTAACCTAACTTTCGTATTGTAATCTATGCCTTCTTCACCCGCTTTCTATACTGATAAGCATGCAGTTTGTCGCTTATCTTTCTTGCTTCAAATATGTTATAAAAATGTTAAAATTATAAGTGCAACTCTTCAAGAACAGGTGGGTATGATAAGAATGATGTAGGAAGAATAAAGAAGTGTTGAATCGGTTATAACTGAAAACACGAGTTCATGAAAGCTTTGTGCACCATCTGCAACTTTACCTTCCGATAGCCTCTTCATTCTTATTCCGAATTTGGTTGTTTTCTCTTCCCATAATAAGAATAGTCACTGCTTATAATAATCTCTTCAAATTGCATAATTTCAATATTAATCCTTCTCAGCAGATTCTTATACCATGCTAATGTCATAGGCACTTGCATAATTTCAGTCAATCGTAATATTCAAATCCGCCAACCGAAAATATAACTAACAATGAAAATGAAGTTAAATTAAAACTGAATCAGTCTTGTCTGGAGCTTCGAGATGTCATCTGCGCATTTTTGTTCTCCGGTGCTCTTTCCTGCTAACTTTTCGAAGTCGTTATCTCACTTAACTGTAAATGCGTTACAGTAAACTTTTGTTAACGAACGGGCGATAACTTGTGCCAAATAACTAAATTTAGTTTGTTTTTTTAATTACAGAAAAGCACTCGAGGGCTATCTGCCTAAGAGGAGGGGTGCTTTCGTGGTGGACTTGTTGAGGGAAATTGGCTCTTACACACGGTTCACATGGAGAAAATCATGAAAACGCCCATGCTTGCATCACTTTCGCTTGGGGTCCAACCCAGGTTAGAATTACCAGGGTTTAGCGATTGTTGGCCTCTTCAGATTAGTGTATGTGTGTATTTTAATTATGGCAAAGCACACTAGGGCTATCTGCCTACGGGGAGGGATGCCTTCGTGGAGAACTTTTTAAGGGAAACTGGCTCGTATATACGTTACACATGGGGAAAACCACGAAAAACCCATGCAGCCAGCGCGTTCGCGGGATTCGAACCTCGGACCGAACTACCAGTGTTCAGCGACTTTACCGCTCGGCCGCTGGTGAGCCCCTCTTCAGATTATTTAAGTGTGTCAAGAAATTGTTTTGTCAAGAACTAAAATATGTATGTTTGTCAAGGGGAAAAATGTCAATGTGCGCTACTGCTGTAATATCTTTTATGCATTTTCACTCAGTCCTCAACATTTAAATTATTGGTTTTGTTTTAAAGTGCATTAGAAGTTCCTTGGATCTCGTAGGACGGACTTGTTCTAAGTTGGTGCCTAGAGCGTTTAGGTTCAATACAGAATTCCACTGAGCTTAAATTTGCTGTGGAAAGCTGTTTTTATCGATTGGTTGAATAGAGGGTAATCTGGTCAGATATGAGCTGAGTTATGATATGTACTGCTCTTTACCTTTTTTCTAGAAGCTATTGTAAAGAGGACTTTATTTTCAACTAGAATTTCTAGATCTTGGAATGAAAATATGGATGTATCGTGGACACAGAAAATTTATGAGATGTGAAAGTTTGCAAGAAAAATTGATGAAACTGAGAATTGCATTGCGTAAGTTGTGTTCTTGTCTCCGTAAAAGCCCGTCTCCTGGAGGAGACATAATCTCCAAAAACATATCTCTGCACGTCTGCGCCGCCGCCGTCGAGAGTCATGATCATCGCGCGTGATGGAATACAATGTCAGTGAACACATATTTGGCGACAACCAATGAACTTATGTGTGGAAATCACACGTCAGCAAAACAATGACGGTTTCTGAATCAACTTTTAAATTACTGAATGACATACATCGCGAAATGTTTGGAATTTTTTTTATTATAATTATAGCAAAATTTATGAAGCGATATTTATTTCGAATCATAATTTCCAGCTCATTTCTTTATAAAAAGAATATTTCTTCGCCTTGTTACATGTGATTTACTATTCTAATTTATAAAGCGACCTATTTTTTATCCTCATTTGTTAGCATTAACGAAATCTACTTAAAAAGGATTACTATATTCGGTACTTTTCCGTTTGGTCGGCGCAAATCTCGCCAAACAGACTTTGTTGGCGAGTATTGGAAAAAGTATTGGAAAAGTTCTAACTGCTATGCAAACTTTGCTATGTTGAGGTCACGTGGTTAGACTGATAAGAAACCCTGTTAATTTACCCTGTTTTTAAAACCTGCATCGCTACTTCAAAACTTTTAAAACGTTATTTTACTAATACTGTGATAAGCTGGCTTCGAAGTCGAAGGAGTTGGATGTTAATGCTAAAACCATGATTACTTTTAGAAGTGTTAAAAAAAAAGTTCAAAGATACAGGATCGACGGAAAATAAGATTAGAAGTTGACGGCCTCGAATATTTTCTGCAAGATAAAACGGGGCATTATCAAAGAGGTTAAGAAAAACCCTAAAATAAGTGCACCCTAATTAGCCAAATATATTGCTAATATTTCGCATAAAACTTTTAGTGTACAGACTATACGGAATGTTTGACATAAAGTTATTATGGAAGGGCAGCTAGAAAGAAACCCTTCATTTCAGAAATAAACAGGAGAAAGTGATTGGATTTTGCAAAATCTCATGTTAATTTATCAGATTAATTTCGGAACACAGTTAATAGGGGACCGGAAAGTAATGTCGTTTCTGCGCATGTCGACAACAACATGCTAAGGGCAGAAGTGGAAGCAAATCCATGTCAAACACTCTTAACCAACCTTGGTCGACCATCCAAGAACATTTAAAGCAGAATGGAAAAATAAGCAAAGCAGGTGTTTGAGTCCCCCATAATTGTGTCCGAAAAGAACAAAGTCAACCTATCCATCACTTGCAACGTATTGCTTCGGCACCATACAGAACCGTTTTTTGATCGTTGGTTAGTGGAGACAAAAAAATAAGTCCTATTTGATAATCTAAAACTTAAAGCAGTTTTAATAGGGGTTACAAAGGTTTTACATCCCGAAAAGGCGCTTCTGGGTGTTTGGTGGAGTATTCGCGGAATTGTTCATTTTGAATTGCTGAAACCTGGACAAACTGTTAATGCAGACCTTTATTGTGATCAATTGGATGGAGTGAATCAATCTTTAATCGAAAAATATCAATTGTCAACAGAAAAGGCGTCATTCTGCAATACCGCATTGTGCAAGACCGCATTGTGCAAGACTAACACTGGAAAAAATTAATGTTTGGGGTGGGAGGTATTGCCATACTCACCCACCATACTGGGACGATATCGAAGCATTGGATTTCTATTTATTCGGATCCCTACAACATTTTCTTAGTGGCAAAAAAATTGAAAATTTGGATGATGCCCAAAATGTCCTCTCGAGATATTTTACTCAAAAACCAAATCGTTTCTTTCGGTCCAGGATTGAAAATCTGCACATTAGATGGCAAAAGGTTGTTGATAACGAGGGTGATTATATTATTGATTAAAAATAAAAACTTGTTAAAAATGTATTCGTTTGAATTTAATGTAAGAAAGCAACATTACTTTTCGGTCCCCCTATTATTTTGTCCGACGAATCAAAGTTTAACAGTTTCGAGAGTGATGGACGACAATATGTGTGAAGATAGCCTAACACCGAACTGCAAAAACAGCATTTAACATCGACTGTAAAACATGTTGGAAGAAGCGTCGTAGTTTGGGGCTGTTTGTCAGCAAACGGAGTTGGTAACCTGTTCTTCATTGACGGTATTATGACAGCACATACGCACATTGCCATATTGCGCCATAACACGAAATTCAGTGCCCAAAAACTTGGCTTAGGAACCTCATTTGTGTTTCAACAGGACAATGATGCTAAGGATACAGTGAACCTCCCCTGGCAAGAGCTACTCTATAACGCTTCTCACCAGTTAAAGACACCGCCTCAATCACCTGACATACAGTCAGTTGAAAATTTATGGCGCAAATTAAACCTAAAAGTCAGGAAACATAAAATTTCGTGTAAAGATGAACTTAGGCGTATACTCCTGCAAGAATGGCACAAAATACCCAAGAGGACTTTGGTTTTTCCCAACAGGTTTTCTCTATGAGAATTAGACAAGCTGTTATAAATGCAAAAGGTATGAATACAAAGTATTAAATTTTGTTCCCACACTTTGCTGTATGATCTTGCCAATACTTTTTGGTCAAGCAAATTTATGCTTTCGTTGTGTATTTTGTGTAAAAGGCATATTAAAACGAAAGTTTCATTAGATTTGCCTCTTTATTGCCTCATGTGTTCATTATGTCCAGCCAAAATTGTCAAGGATTTCCTTTGTTCGCTAGATTGATCAATTATAGGTACAGTGGATGGACAAAAATATGGAAACACCTTGTGAAATGCATGTTTGAAAAGAAAGATTGATTTTATAAAATATGTAGGTGGCGCTGGCGTTTCTGGCTACTGACGCCACCTATACAACTTCGTAAATGTGCTAAACAGTTCAGTTGTTGTCGGAGTACTGTTATGTGAGGTTGTCATTGCATTATGTCACAGTTAACAGACTTCGAACGTGGGCAAATTGTTGGAGCACGTATGGTAGGTGCTTCCGTAAGCAAGGTAGCCGAGGTGCTTAGTGTTTCAAGAGGTACTGTATCGAAGATTTATTCTGCATATTTGAAAAGCGGAAAAACATCATCTGCTAAATCACTCCGCGGACGAAAGTGTGTCCTGAGTGATCGTGACAGACGATCATTAAGGGCAATTGTGACGAAAAATAAGAAGACCACAGCTGCAAAAGTTACTTCTGAAATGAATGTTGTGTTACCGAACCCTGTGAGTACCAAAACAATTAGAAGGGAGCTTCATAAACAGGGAATTGCTGGCCGTGCTGCAATTGAGAAGCCACTCATCAGTGATGCTAATGTCCGTAACAGGAAAAGGTGGTGTTTAAGTCATAAAGCCTGGACTATAGAGCAGTGGAAGCGAGTAATATGGTCTGACGAGTCTTCTTTCACATTGTTTCCCACTTTTGGCCGAGTTTACGTCTGGAGAACGCCATCTCAGGCCTATAATACAGACTGCTTGTTGCCAAGAGTGAAACATGGCGGGGGTTCTGTTATGGTTTGGGCAGCAATATCGTGGTTCTCTGCTAGCCCCATGATAACTGTGTCAGGGCACATGACTGCCAAGACTTATGTGAACATTTTGGCCGATCAAGTTCATCCCATGGTACAAACTTTGTTCCCCGATGGTGATGGTGTCTTCCAAGACGACAAAGCCCCTGTTCACACAGCTCACATTGTCCAGGACTGATTTTCTGAGCACGAGGATGAGTTGTCCCATCTCTCCTGGCCACAACGGTCACCAGACCTGAATATTATCGAACCTTTGTGGTCTACATTGGAACGGAAAGTGCGTTCTCGTTATCCACCGCCAACATCGTTATCTGAACTTGCCACCGTTTTGCAGGAAGAATGGTATAATATTCCCTTGGCAAACATACAGGAACTGTATTTATCCATTCCGAGAAGACTGCAAGCTGTTTTGGATGCCAACGGGTTTCCTACGCCATATTAAGCAAAGAAACATGTTTTTTTAAAGGTGTTTCCATATTTTTGTCCAACCCCTGTAACTGCCAATACTTTTTTACCCACTGTATCTTGGTAGAAAAGTGTCAGTATCCAATTTACTTCAGGTAGCTGTTATAAGTTTGATAAGTTTTCCAATCATTCATCTAAAATTCAAATAAATCATTTCTCAATAATTAATTCTTCCTTCAAATTTCAAAAGGCATGTGGTTATTTAAATTAAAATAGATTTCATTTTTTGAAATCTTTTTCTTGAACATGATCTCTTAGAAAAATTAAAATAACACAGAACTTTCAGTCCTTTCAGCGAAATCATTATCGACATATATATGGACAAGTGACTGAAAACAAATACTTAGTACTTTTATTTTGAAAAATGCAAAAATTCGTTCAGTTTTGAACTAAACGCAAACTGAAAAAAAAAAAAAAAAATCATATGTTTAAAAGGATGATTTTTTTTTCCCCCGTTAAGCTCATAAAGGTTACATCGTATTAACCGAAAAGTCTTTCATTAATCCTTTAAAAACTTTATTGCCATTATATTTTTACTTTTAATAATGATCTGGGTCATATCCGTCATGCATAAGTGCCAGTTTAGTTTATGTTATAACAGAATACTGTTTTATAACTGATTCACGTTTCAAATCTATATACTTGTGATCTTCGTAAATTGTCCTGTAGTGAAATTGGAACTTATTTTCATAAGTGTCATGAATGCTCAAAGTAATAGTTTTCTATCTGTATTCGCCCACCAGCGGTCCAGCGGTAAAGACGCTGAACACTGGTAGTTCGGTCCGAGGTTCGAATCCCGCGAACGGGCTGGCTGCATGGGTGTTTTCGTGGTTTTCCCCATGTCTAAAGTGTATACGAGCCAGTTTCCCTTAAAAAAATCTCCACGAAGGCATCTCTCCCTTTAGGCAGATATCCCTCGTGTGCTTTGCCATAATTAAATAATCCAATTCATCCATCTATATTCTATTTTCACATTCAGAGATTAAAAGAGAAGGAAAAACCGAAAAATTCCGATTGAGGCATTTTGATAATTGACAATAATTTTATCCCCAAAATTGTCTTAATGAAGCTATCCCCAAACATAAAAAATTTCAACATAAATACTTGTTTTTCATGTAACGCAACTTCGAGTCATGGGTTGTGTAAGCCTCAGTATGTGTATTGCCTAGTTCCATAAAGAGAAGGATAACTGTTCGTAATTTAATTTTTCTTTTACGTTCAAAAAGAAAATTAACACCGACATATTAGTATATTTATTATATTCGTAATGTGAATCACTGATCAAGTGCTGTTTTTCAGCAGTGGTAGGTAAAACAAACTTCCGGATGCAGAACGCAATTTCTTGTTCCCCAAATCCATCCACGCTATTCATTCAGTGAAAAAAGGCATTGCCTCACTTATTACTGTGGTTAAGTAGTAAACTTCAAGTTCACAGTTGTCTTTAACGATAGCTTGCTAACTGTAAATAAACTAAAAAAGCAATCTTAGATTGCATAATTGTAAATTCCGCTGTGGCACATTCATTTCAAATACCCACTTTGCTTATAAAGCCTTCCTTACCTAATGTTTTCCCAATAGGCTTTGCAGGAAGCAAAACGTAAGAATGTTCGGTGAACATTATTTGCGTGGCATTAGCCTCTTCTAAATCAAGACGATATTTGAATGGGCTTGAACACTGTTTTAAATGGACTCTTTTCAAAAAAAAAAAATTCACATACTAAATTCGTCGTTGGGAAATTAGCGTAAATAAAACCCTTGATACTTTGATGATATTTGTAATTTTCATGTAATTAGTATATGGCTAATTTACTATTAAATGTAAATTCTCAACTAACTAAGTAATTGTAAAAGACTTTCAGAAAAATTATAGTCTCGCCTAACTTCCTAGTTAGAAATATCGCAACCAAAGTTAGAACTCTGTCTAAAATGTTTATTAATATATTGACAGGGCACTCAGAATGAAGCGGACAAGAGAAAAACTTTTGCTAACTCATGGGTAGAATAAGAATTTCTCAACTTCTTCTCAACTCGTAGGTAGAATAACAGCTTCTGTAATTCGGGGTTAAAATAACAGCTTCTGTAATTCGGGGTTAAAATAACAGCTTCTGTAATTCGGGGTTTCACCGGCAAGGTAGTTCAGAAAATAGAACTACAAGTCTGAGTAAGTATTCACCCTAAGCTGGCGAATTCTCTTCAGTAAACATAGAAATTCATATTTTACTTATACTTTAAATCAACTTGCCTTCTGGTGGAAGTCGACTAAAAGCAGATATATAGAAAGCCAAAATAATGGTATAACCGGTTAATTAAAATAAAACCTCACAACTGCGTCAAGAATTTTAAATACCCCAGATTTTGGATATTGCACTTTTCTGTATAAATGTGCAGATTTAATTGTCTGCTTCTATTATCGTGATTCATTTCAGATTACCTTACCATTTGATTCTTCATTAGCTCAATTAATAAATATTTTCTTAGAAATACTAATCTCACAATCTTTAATTGACCTCTAATTATTTGAAACAACAGATATTTTTGTGAAGCTGAAAAATCACAGAAGACTTGCAGATGCACCCGCATCGAAACCCTGGCGAACGGGTTAACTGCACGAAAGTTTTCGTAATTTGTAAAGTGAATACCAGCCAGTTTCTCTCAAAACCTCCTCCACGAAAGCATCTTTTACCTTAGTCGGATGGCTCCTGTATACTCTACTATAATCTAAATAACCCTAATTCCAACAGCAATACTTAGAATGAAATTCGCCTAGCATTAAAGAATTTATTTGAAATACTTGAAAATTTAACTTTTTCGCTGTTATCCATCCCTAACCAAATCGCATGACTGAAAAAAATTTCTTTTAAAAGAAATCTCAAATACGGGTATTCTTTAAACGATAGAAAATAAAATTCAGGATTTAAGTATCAATACTATTCTCTTGATCTGTACCATTAGGGAGAAGAATAAATTGAGAATTGCTCTGCCAGACAAAAGTCGAGAAAGTGACATTTCTCTTTAAAAAAGCCATTGATTTACTTCGGTTCTCCTTCTCCGGAGACACCGATATGTGAATTGAATGGAGACGATATTACGAGACCGTCTAGGCGCTTACATAGCTATTTGAGCGTAAAATTGCTTTTACCCAAAGAAAGTGATATTTATTCGCAAAGAAGTCAGCTGCATTTTTTTTTTTGAAACGTTCTGTCTATGTGAACTTGCATCAGACAGAGGTTTAAGGAAATTTTTTAGAATGAGATATGAATTGCTCATAAAAGAGGCTTTTCACCAGTAATCTTTCAAAATGTACTTCAAACAAACTTCGAAAGTCAAAATCAAAATTCGAAAAAACTTCTGGATATCGTATGAGCCACAAAACTAAACATCTAGAGTAATTAATTAAATAATGTTTTGATCTGTGTTGTTTTTATCACCTAAACCACTAAAATGTCTGAATTATAATGGAATAAGGATTTTCTTTTCATTTTCCATATATTATTGATAATCTCAATATTGCTACATTTTCCCTGCTTTTCTAATATTTGCTTTTCAGGTGATGGCAAATATTCTATTAGAAAAATTTATAGCTTTATGAGTCGACAACATTTGAACACTTTAGTTTTAAATTGTGTAATATTAGAATAAAAAATGACATTTCAAAGATTTATTAAAAACCACCTTTTTTATGAGTGTATAACATATGGTGTTAGAACTATCTTTTACGAACTACAGTAACAGATTTAGAAAAGTGATATATTATTCATAGAAGACGTATGAAGACTATGAAGACATTCATAGAAGACTAAAAAATGAAACAAAGTTAAAGTGCTTTTTAGTTTGTAAGCAATGTAATTTTATATTTTAAAAGACAAATTAAAAATCTGCTGCTCTAATATTGACAGAAGACATATAAATGGTGTAAAGTTATTCTGCTATAAGATTGAAAGCATCTGCGTGTTCTATGAAGATGAAAACTTTGAAATTTGAGTTTTAATAATTTTTAACAAAAGCAGTTTTTCAAACTAACAATATGTCATTAAAAAACTCTTTTGGAAAGGTAAACTAAATGCCAAATTGAAACCGAGATTGATGCAATTTAAAGGGTAATACCCTAAGTAATCTAAAGTCGTAATTTACAGAGTGTTATAATAATATTAATATCTATATAAAGTAATTTTTAAGGATTTTGTTGGATATCATTGTATATTATGGCAAGGTCTGATGGTGTAAACCTAATACATTAAGTCATAATCATATTTCGTTCCCAACCCCAGATTATACAGTCTGTTAGTATTATTGATGTTGGGAAGTAGGAAACATGGAAAAATGAACATTGCACTAGCCAGGATTCTAACTCCGGACCTCCAGTTTTTCCGCCGGACGTGCTACCAGTTACAGCACGAAGGTACGCGGTAAGAACAGAAAAAATGCTTTACATTCTACCCCATTTAAACAGCAGCTGGAGAGACAAGGGCCCAGTCGCCAAATCCAGGTGATAGCGAATTATCTTGCTCACATTTAAGTTCGAGTGTCATTCGCAGAGATCAGAAAAACTTTTATTTCGGAGCAAGAGATCTGAAAAATATGTAGTGCCCTCGCCGTGATTCGATTTCTGCACTTTCCAATGTAAGCCCGATATGCTTTCAATTACACCACGAAGTCACGCAGCAAGAAGGAAGAAAATACCTTACCAGATCATCGTACAATCGAAAAGAAATACTATATATGTTTTAATATATTATCTTCTTACAGGTCTCACTTACATGAAAGCACTGTATAATTGGCTGAAATTCTATTGCGTCGTATTTCGCTTATATCATCTGATGTTTAAAACCGTTTCCTATTGCATTGCATTTAATAATTTTTTTCTGAGATCGGAAACTAGTTTATCAGCAATATTACTGATGCTTCTAGTTTCGTAAAATAGAATCTGCAGCAGGATTAATTCCTGCTTCTGTAATCAAAGATGGTGAAAATTATAAATATTGTTTCATCTTAATTTTTTCGCAGTACCTGGAATTCAAGAAAATTAAGACGAGGTTTGGTTTACTTTAATTATGCCAAAGCACTCGAGGGCTAGCTGCCTAAAGGAAGGGATGCCTTCGCGGAACACTTCCTAAGGGAAACTGATTCCTATATTCATTACACAAAGGGAAAACCACGAAAACTCCCACGCAGCCAGCCCGTTCGCTGGAATTGAGTCCCGAGCCGAAATAACACCTGGTGGGTCGAAACATGTATAAATGCTGCGATGTAAACAGGTTATTTTTTATATTATATTCGCATAGTACCTGTACTGCATTTATCCTCTAGTTGCTTGAAAGAGACTACTTGTATTATTCTGATAACTAAAAAATATTTGCATCTAACCATTGCTAGAAGCCTTAATTGCTGGAATAGAGAAAAAATTTACTGTTTTAATCTATAACCTTAGATTCTCTATTTCATAATCTCATGTGAATTTATTTTCTTTGCTTCTGAAGCAATAAATCTACTAAAACCTTAGATGTATATAATTCTTCCACGTTTAAGAAGATACTGAAAACTTTGCTCGAGAAATACTTGAAAGACCAGACTTTCCAGTCTTTGAAGAGGGTATAAATAACAAGTGTTTATCTACACGAAAATTTGAGAAACATTTCGATGTGCTCTTTAATTTCATTAAAATCTGAATCAAATTTTCATTATATTTACTTCTTGATTATTTATGTAGATATGCAAAAATAAATACTTTAAAGTTTAAAAATAGTTTAGTGTTCTGAGCCTAACAAAAATAACAAGAGGGTGATATTAAATAAGTACGAAAAAAAAAAGGAAGCAACCTTAGAGCAAAAGTTTAATAAAATATAGGATTTTCTCTGACAAAAGCATAAAACTGGTAAAATATATTCCTCCAGTTTGTGCGAATTCTGAAAAGATTTTTCTGGAAGAAATTTCACTATACTTAAGCTCCTAGTATGTCCAAGAAGGAGGCTGAAATTCTGAAATCCTTCCAGCCCAATCAGGTAATTACAGGTAGTGTTAGGCCAGTTCACTCTTTGAATTACTTTATCTTTCAAATACTCAAAAACGAGTATCGATTGATGAGGTGGTCCATTATTATCCTTTGACAGGAATTCCTTTTATAAAGTTTATAGGATTTAATGTTAATTCAACAACAGTTATAATTTGAACTTTTAACGTTATATAAAATTATAATTAAATTCCAAATTATAATAATTAACAACAGTTACTATAATTTGGAATCTAACGTTTCCTTTCCGTAATCCTCACTAGAATGCAAATTAGTCTTTGTGTGCTTAAGCCGTGTATTTGAATATTTTAGAACTAGAGCTTGCGGCACCTTGGCCTAGTAGTTGCGTAATATCGTTTACTCTGCCAAAGTTATTCCTGCTGTAGCATCTTGCTAGCCTACGTTTAAAATATGAGCCGTTACTTATCTTGAGCCAGCTGAAAGTAGTGTATTTTGTGTGTAGTCTCAGACTCTCAATGCAGTTTTCTGCATTGAAATTAACGTCATCTTACGTTACATTAAATACCAGCAACTAGTGGCGGTTCGGCTGTAGCACAAGTAGTGCTTCCTGTTTATAAAGCTAAATTAAAAAGGTTATTTTAACCTTTTTACGACTTGGTCATTAGGTTCAGATTGAAGCGGTAATGCGCTGTACAGTCTGATAGGGTCTGCAGGACATTGAGACAAACTTCTAGACATAGCAGAACACTACAAATTTCAGACATGCATCTTAGACCGTAGCTCTATACACTGGTGTGCAAAAATTAAGGACGAGACGGTTTTTTCAATATAACTTTGTACAAAAGCTTTCCAAATCAACACATTTTATACCGTAAGATCCCCAATACGTAAGGACATGAGTAATGTAAGCAACACTTACTGAAAGAGAAATCAGAGGGATAAAAAGAAGCTTCATTGAAAAAGTACCATGGAGCGCAATGCGACTGAAGGCCGAAACATCCCTCTGATGGGAGTCCAGCAAGAAACATCCAGTCTTTAATAGGGGATATGATCTCCCCTGACTGCTAGGCAGGTTTCACAGCGTCTGCCCATGCTGAGAATGAGGGTGTCAATGAGTTGTTGAGGCATTACTGCCCATTCGTCTTGCAGCGCCAATCGAAGCTCCGGAATCGTTACTGGTGGTAAGGTACGAGCTGCCAAGCGTCTGCCTAGAAAATCCCATACATGCTCGATGGGAATGAGTTCCAGAGATCGTGCCGGCCAATCCATACGTTCAAATATCCTCACTCTCTAAGAGCTGTTCGGCAGCTACTGTGCGATGACATGGTGCATTGTCGTCCATGAAAAGGAACTGCGGACCCATAGCGCCTCTAAAAAGGCGCACATATGGAAGAAGAATCTCGTTGCAATAACGGGTCCCGTTGACTGAACCTGCGTCGAAGATGTGAAAGTCTGTACGACTACCAAGCATGATGCCTCCCCAAACGAGAACACCGCCACCTCCATACCTTTCCCTTTCAATGATGTCCGAAGGATGATTGCGGCTTCCCCGCTCTCTCCAGATGAGTATGCGATGAGAATCGCTTCTCAGACTGAATCTGCTCTCATCTGTAAAGAGTACTCGTCCCCATTCATTGTCTCTCCAATTCCGGTGTTCCCGGCACCACAGAGAACGCCTTCTCCGATGGGCAGGCGTTAGAGGTACACACCGTACAGGGCGTCGTGCAAACAGACCACCACCGTGCAGTCTTCTGGCCACTGTAAAACGCAATATCGATGTCCAGTCGCCTGTGTCGTGTGTCTAGCGATTTCTTCCGCTGTCTGCCGCCTGTTTCTTCTGGCCTGTAAGGCAATATACCGGTCATCTGCGGGTGTGGTTCCACGTGGACGACCACTACTAAACCCCCGGATAGCTGTTCCTGTAGTATGAAAATGTCTCGAAAGTCGTGAAACGATGCTGTGAGCAATTCCGAACTCTGCAGCCACAGTTGTCACACTGCAGCCTTCCTCCAACTTCCCAATGATTCGACCTCGGGTAAAAGCATCCAGATGTCGTCTAACAAACTGATTATTCGCCATTTCTCGCTGAGGCAGCAACTCGGTGTGATTTTAACTGCTATACGGCGTGCAATCTCTTTGCCAGAAATACTGATCTTACACCGACAACATGCTTTATACTACTCAGACACTCTCCCATTACGTCTACCTGCATATCTGCGCATGTGCTACCGTACATCACCTTACTTAATCTCCTGATTGGTCTTTCTGTCCGCTCTGCCTCTTCGTTCAGCTGATATGCTAATTTTTCGACTTCGTCCTTAATTTTTGCACACCAGTGTATATCTGAGCGTTTAAGGAAATGTCTTGAAATGTATGTAGTACGATTTAACATTCACCCACCTCAAAGCATAATGCTATAAAAACCATACTTAGTTTTACTGATTAATGTTTGTCTTTTACCATTAAACGATCAAGAGGAATTTGCTGAGTAATCAAGCAACACAGGTTTAAATCTTGAGTTTTACAAAATAAATCGTTAAAGGAATTTGAGCTACGGATTAGGACAGAATTTTGAACATTTTCTTAAATAATCCTAAGCATTTTGTACTACGTATTTTTACGCGGTGGAAATTTTAGCATTATGATTTACAAAATCATTAAACATCTGTCAACTCGCAAAATGTTGAAGAAACTCAAATTCTTATAATATAGAATATTCAATGTAGATTTAAGTCTTAATGTAAAAATAAACAACCACTCTTAGATCGTTATCATGAATATTTAGCTTTGTTTTTAATGCATGGTAAAATTGCATTCGTGTGTATATGAAAAATTGCTTTCGAATGTGTTTTCATGATTTATTATCAACAAATATTTTAATTCGTAGATACTTATGTATTATCCCATCGACCGTGAAACTGTCGCCAAGCAGTGCGATTTAGCTCCAATTATGGGTAAGCGTGGCTAACAACACATTTATTACATATGCGCATGCGCTTTCGTTTGGTGTAGGCCCGACTGATTCTCGATAAGCCATCACTTATTTTTATGAACAAGAATATAAAGTAACTGTTACTGCTGTATTGAATTCCTTGAATATTGAAAAAACGTGATTAAATTTGGTACCTGCCCTTCTACAAAATGCAAATAGAGGTTATTTGGAGGATCCTACCAAAAAAAAAGGGTGTATTAATGAACACGATATGGCCGAGAAAACAATGAAAGTTTGGAAGAAATACCTGCTGGAAGTTTGTACTCTTAGCTTTCTAAAAACAGCTTGCTTCCGGTAAAATCGGAGGACTTTACAAAATAGTAGTAGAAAGCTGTGAAAGCTCTTTAGAAAGCGCAAATATGAAGCGAGTCGATTACTTATTGGTTATAAAATAAAGCATAAGTTCCTTAATATATTCAAAATGTACGAATGATAGGAGCCGCTTTGGCGGGATCTCCGCTAATTTTCGAGTCTTGAGGTAGCCAAATTTCCCGATCGAACAGATAATATGTAAGTATCAATTTGTATTCCTAATTTATATACCTTTTATCCAGAGTCGCGAAAATATTTGCTGTGGTAAAAAGGAGTCGCCAAGTGATAAAGTTTGAAAATCTGTTCTAGGAAATAACGTTGATGTGTTTAAGCTTTCAAAATTTTAAAAGATGATATGTGATAATTTTTCAGCTTCTGTTGGCAGTTTTCTAAAGAATGATACTATCTGTTTACCATTATTTATTCCACAACATCCAAAACTCAAGGCATTGAATGAGTAAAACAGACATAAGCACTGTGATATAAATAATTCTTTTTAAAAAGGTGTTTTTTTTTTTTTTTTTTTTTTTTTTTTTTTTAGATTGTAATTGCAGGGACTTTTCCGGTTGATTTGGGTAAAGAAACTGGGCAGTTATTTTTTTCTAATTAATTGGAAATATTTACAAAGCTTAGTCTTTGCTGATACAAGCATTCTATCCTTTAATGCTGACGAAATCATAATTACTGTGTTGCAACACTACTGTGTTGCAAAAGCTTAACTCCTTTAAATTTACGGGGCCCACCAGCGGCCGAGCGGTAAAGACGCTGAACGCTGGTAGTTCGGTCTGAGATTCGAATCCCGCGAACGGGCCGGCTGCATGGGCGCTTTCGTGGTTTTCCCCATGTGTAACGTGTATACGAGCCAGTTTCCCTTAGAAAGTCCTCCACGAAAGGCATCCCTCCCTTTAGGCAGATAGCCCTCGTGTGCTTTGCCATAATTAAATACACCACACCACACCACCTTTAAATTTACCAGTTTTACCTTTTACCACTTTTTGACTCATGAAATTCCACTTTACCAAATTTCTTTTGATAAAGTTTACGATAATATTACATTTTTATAAGTCTGTCTCGGTGAAGAAAATTGTTATAACTCTCTTCGAAAGACTGAAGACAATATACACAAGTTGATGTTTATCGTCGATCGATGAAATAACTTAATGAGTGATGCTTAGGTATACTCTTGTTGTGGTTCGAATGTAGTTTCAATAGTGTATATTTCACAAGAAAGTTTGAAAAAGAGTTTGCATTACACTTAGCTTCTGAAAATTTATTTATATATTTGTGTTTTTAATGTAAAAAGTTGCACTACCCACATGCGAACAAACTTACATACACCTGTATCGGTATATGTACACTCGAGTGCAAAATTAAGAGAATTTGCATATTATATATATCTGATTTTTGAAAAGCTAATGAACAGATTTTAATAAAATTTGATATGAATATACATTTTTAAAGGAGAAAGAAATGTACCACTCAAAAGCCATTTTATGTACCCATAAATAAAGCTCATAGTGCAGGGATGTCCAAAATCAACGTTGCGATATCAAACTGAAAATGAATCTAATATGGGATATGGCCCCTCTTATAGCCATACAGGTCGCGCAGTGTTACGGCATACTGAACAGGAGGTAGTTGAGTCCCTGTAGCAGTAGATCTCACACCTCCAGCAAGGCAGTTTTCAACTCCGGGATGGTTCTTGGAGGGGGATGGCGAGATGAAATTGTCCTCCTCAAAGCGTCCCAGACATGCTCTATAGGGTTAAGATCTAGATGTCTGGCTGGCCACTCTATGCCGTGAATATTCTCAGTTTCCAGGTAGTCGCCAACCAGCTGAACCCTATATTTAATAGCATCGTCATCCATTAACAGGATCCCTGGACCAACCGTGTCCCTCATATTTCTCATAGCAGGCAGTAAGTCTTTGTCAAACAAATGCAAGGGTGTGCGCCCGTCCAACATAATACCTGCCCAAACCACTGTATCTCCACCACTGTAATGATCTTTTTCCCTTATGAAGGAGGGATAGTATCGTGTTTCAGGCTTTCTCGAGATACAGGTACGTGGAGAATTAGTGTCCAGGCTGAATCTCGACTCATCGGTTAAAAGCACTGCGCTGCGTTGAAGTCTGGTTAGAAGCGCATGTTGTCCTCAACATGCTAAACACGCTGTCTTGTGTGTTGCATTGAGCAAGACTCAGGCAGAGGACCATGTGGCTTACAACTCTATCTCATGAAGCCTTCAAGCTAATACTGACCCTGAAACGCAGGTTCCAGTAGCAGCATACGGCTCATGGAGAGTTGTGAAGCTGTTGCATTCCTGTGTCGCCGCGCTGAATGTGCCAAATAACGATCCTCATTCGCCATTGTGGATCTAGGTCGACCGTGTCCAGGTCTTCTCGATATGTATCCAATGTCCTGAAACTGTTTCCACAAATATCAGACGGTACTGGGCGTGACACTGAGCTCTGTAACCACCTGCGTTTGTGATTGGCCTGCCTACCATCTACCGACAGTTCTCCATTTCATTTCGTCATTTCGTGGTTGCCCATTTTACTTGGTACACCTTATAAGATTTACTCATCTCTTGCGAGAAACACTACGAATATCGTGAAGGAGTACAAGCGCACAAATCGCCGAAAACCCTTCGTGTGCTTATAACCCTTCTACAATCACAGCTCCGCAGACACGCAAGTGTACGCTTACGTATTCGTCCCTGAATAATTGCATAATCCTTCGGTGGCATAATTAGTACCTTGGGTTCAATGCTTTTCGTTAAAAGTACACAAAATGTGCAAATTCCCTTAATTTTGCACACGAATGCGTATCTTTGCTTTTGTCAACACATACTGGTGTCTATATATGTATATATCTTTACCCCTTCTTTATTTATATATTATATTAATACATCATTATATAGCTAAAACAAACATGAAAATTACGTTCAATATAGTATTTAGAAATCACTTCCGCGGCAACAAAGATTTTACTTTGGTAAGCGGAAATTTTAAAATTCAGTATAAATAAATGATCTGATATCTACATTCAGTAAAAAAAATATAAAAAAGAGAATCTTAATTGCTTCTGTTATTTGTATTAGCTTAAATAAATATTCGTATATATATATATATATATAACTAAAGTATATTTCTGTGAACGCATATAATACCATATGAACGATCTGATTAGCTTCTTTTAGTCAGAAAATAACTTCTGTTATACATGTTAATTTAAACCAATAAACAGAGCCTGCGCGTTTTTACCTGAGGCAGGACAACCCTCAGTTGTCGAGCTGCTGATACTGGTATTTTTTTCTGGGTTTAGAACCCAGGCTGACGGGGTTGTCTGCAGGTTTGATTTTCGTAGTTTTCGCCAATGAATTCGATTCCATTTCCCTAAGAAAGTCTTCTCTAAAGCAATGCCTCTCCTTGGTCGATAGGAGAAGTGTGATTTGCCATAGTCAAATAACCAATCAACCAAATCTCGTTTTAAACTTTTCAGAGTGGACCGCCGAGCGGTAAAATCCGCTGAACACTGTTAGTTAGGTCCGGGGTTCGAATCCCGGTGAACGGATTGGCTGCCTAGGCTTTTTAGTGGTTTTCCCCATGTGCAACGAGGATGCGAGCTAGTTTCCCTTAAAAAAGGCCTCTACGGAGTAT
Organism: Stegodyphus dumicola; assembly: GCF_044657685.1. NCBI lineage: Eukaryota > Metazoa > Arthropoda > Arachnida > Araneae > Eresidae > Stegodyphus > Stegodyphus dumicola. The sequence continues at coordinate 101,797,513 of NC_140781.1, read as the reverse complement.
TCCTCCCTTTCCAACAACAAGTGCCTAAGGGCGGAGCACGTAGTAAGTAAAAAAAAATGTCTTCCAGAATCCGACTGATAGAGCGAGATTTGAAGTATCTAATCCTGAGATATTACAGATATTACAGACTTAAAATTACTATAAATGAGAATATTTCACGTCATTTAGATTACTTTTAGCTAGGCAATAAACAAGAACTAACTATGAATCAAAATGCATATTTTCTTTCAAGTTTTTCAAGGCTTCCGTTTGAGCTATAGCTCTTATAGTTAATTTGTTGGCCTTTAAATGTAATTCTGAAAGGTATTTAACTCACACTTTTCAAAATTTAAAAATTTTTAAAAAATAACGTCAGAGAATGTGAAAAATAATTATTAATAAACAATAACATACAAATTAAAATTTGAGAAGCATTTTGAAACAAATGTAGCAAGTGAAATCATAAAAGTTTTTAACCGCTCATCTAAAATCCGTCTCAATGTTACTTCCCACACTCCGTAATTTTCTTATGAAATAGTAGTGGCGCCATCTAGCGTTCTCTTAATGTAATTGATTTGAATACCCTAAGCTAAATTTCGTCTGAAACTGTTGCTTTTCACATTATGAACATTTCACATTTATGAAAAAACTGGGCTCGCAAGCTGCTAATGGCCTTTGCGATCTCTTTAATGCAACCAGAGGTATTTTTATTTTTTAAATATAATTGAATTTTCCATCCTTCTAAGTCCTTGAATAATTCATAATAAAAGTCTCATCAGGTACTTCCTGGTGTCTTTTGGTGTGAGTTTAATACAAGTTACAAATAGTTACCGAAATTTCTCAAGATTAATTTAAAGCTTTTCAGCAAGAGTTTTTTTCTTAACATACTCATACTGTTCGACTTTATCCTCTGGTTCACGAGCGATTAGTTGATTTATTTCTGAAAAAAGATGTCCCAAAAGATTGGTGACAAGTTCTTTCTTTGGTAATGAAACATGAGGGACTTGTCTTCCCAAACAAAGCAAATACAAATTTCTACCTTCTTTCACATCAAATTTTTGAACTAGATTTTCTAAATTCTTTGCTAGGATTTCTTTATCTTCCACTCGAATCTTCCCATTTTTTCTTAAATTCGACTTCAGTTTCCAATTTTTCAAGCTCTAATTGATTTTATCTTTTCTTCTCTGGTCTTCGATTGCGATTGCTTCTTTACATCTTTCCTCTTCCATTGCAACTGCTTATTTTCTTATATTTATTAATTGTTCGATCGATCTTTGCACTCTTCGTGATAATCTTTGCTACTGAATGTAGCATTCTTGGAATTCAAAACTTTGAAATGTGTTTGCATATTTAAACCTAAATCATCAGCTAGCTTTTTAAAATTTTCCTCAAGACTTTTGGCAATCAGAGAAGAATTAAAACCAAATTCAAAACATCTGAATGCCTTATTTACATTTCATATTCTAACACGAAATTCAAAACACCCGAATAGATTATTTTAATTTCATATTCTAACACAAAATTCAAAACGCCTGAATAGGTTGCTTTCATTTCATATTCTATTCAGACCGAGGCTCCAAAAACATATATAGCATGGTTCGGTTTTTATGCAGAGATGAGGCATATATTCTTATAGGGAAAAAAAAAAAAAAAAAAAAAAAAAAAAAAAAAAAAAAAACCGTTGCTGGAGCCTGTCGCTCTCAATGACGTCAAATTACGGACAATAAACTCAAACCGACTGTTACGTCTTTAGGATTCCATCACTTGATTTACCTTTGACAGTGTTGCCAAGAAATTCAAGAGAAATATAAACGGATAGCTAATGTTTAATCCCTAGGTATATGTGCATTTGTGCGTGTTCGTGAATGTTAGGGAAATTTGTTATAACTGGTAAATTTTAGTGTGGGGGTAAAGAAAATATTTGTATTCCGTAACTTTTTTTTTCAACGAAAACACATTCGTGGATGTTCGAAAAAAGTTTTTTAATCTTAAGCACAGTTCTTTCACAGTATAAGCACTTGAATAATGGGATGTATGCGAAGGGATGATTATTACCATTTTTTAAAATGAGGAGTATTAATTTTCACATTGCTATACTTGGTATGAAAGAGAGAAGTTGCTGACTAGTATACGTTTTCCAAACGAGAAAGCATTAGAAGAGGGAAATTTACGTTATTAAATGGATAGATTAAGAAATGACAAAGTCGTTTAATTTCTGACACAGCATTACTTCATCATTATTAGTTAGTAAAAGTTCTGATCTGAATACTATTAGTTAAATGATTTTACTTTAACCTTTACCTTTATGTAGCTACATGAGTCACTTGCGTTATATGAAAATCATACGATAGCTTTTAAATTTCATAATGACTCACTTCAGACAAATTTATTATAATCATCCTATCATATTGCTAATTTACAGTTGAAGGTGAAGAATCTTAAAAACTGATAAGCGAATAATCGCTTGAGTTCGTGTGACAAGAAACAACAAGATGGAAGGGTAAATAACCCTTTATTATTCAAATAAGATTTAACAGAACTCCGTCTTGGAGTGTACAATAAAAACCTACACTTGAGCTTTAACTTAAGAAGCTTAGAAGTAAACTAAAACTAATGTAAACTAAAGAGATATAGCCGAAGCTATCAAGATTCTAACCGAGTTGGCCCCTTAACGCTCATTGCCTGCGAAGCTATCAAGGGCCTGAGTACGGCCGAGCGTAATAACAGCTTTGAGAGAGAATAGCCAAAAAAAGGCAAACGCGCGCTAATCAGAAACTCTGATTCTCTCTTACTCAGCAAGTAGAACTTCGCGGTTAAATACCGCTCTTCCTCATTATGTAACCAGACGTGATTCTAAAACTATGTTCTGGCCGGAAGTAGTAAGTTGAAGTTAAGAATCGACAGAAAAGGAACTTTAACTTAAAATTTAACTGTTAATAAAATTAACATAATCCTTACAAAGTAACCAAATTAAAAAGGAGATCAGAGCAGTGGCACAGCTAGAGATTTTACCACCCACGAGGGGGGGGGGGGTCCCTGAAGTTACCGCCTCGGGCCATCTCTGAATTTGCCGGCCCCTTTGATATACAAGCAAATAACTTTACAAAGAGTCAAAACGATAAATGAAGAAATAAAATAAATTCTACGTTTATTTTTAAAGAAAAACTTTAAATCCAACTTTTTAAAACTATACTATTATTTTGCTTGTATTTGTTCGCGAAACCATCGATGACAGTTTATAGGCCTACATGATTTCTTCAATTGTTGTTAGATAGATAGTATAGAATGTTTTCTTAAATGCAAAATAAATATTTTTAGTTCCTAAATACGCGTTAAATGGGTTTTATTTAGGAAACTCTTCTCACAAGTAGCAACACCTATAGCAAATAACTTTACAATGGGTCAAAACGATAAATGAAGAAATAAAATAAATTCTACGTTTATTTTTAAAGAAAAACTTTAATTCCAACTTTTTAAAACTATGCTATTATTTTGCTTGTATTTGTTCGCGTATTGTATAAAACTATACTATTATTTTGCTTGTATTTGTTCGCGAAACCATCGACGACAGTTTATAGGCCTACATGATTTCTTCAATTGTTGTTAGATAGATAGTATAGAATGTTTTCTTAAATGCAAAATAAATATTTTTAGTTCCTAAATACGCGTTAAATGGATTTTATTTAGGAAACTCTTCTCACAAGTAGCAACACCTATAGCAATTTGTGAGAAAAATTCTCAATAGTATTACGATATTTGTAACTTTGTTCTGAAGATTGTATTTTAGAACAAACTGCAGAGATTCGAAAAGGTCCGCCCTTCCACTTTCCTGTTCTGTTTTCCCTAACAATAATAGCAATAATTCTTTCTTGGGTGAAGACCTTTTTCCTGATCAATGTTACCGTGATCGGTTGATTGAATTAAGTTGATATTCTTAATTCACAATCAAACGTTTTGACGGAATAAAAAAGATATAACAAGTTAAAATTTCATGGGGATTTCTTTGAATAATTCATCTACATCAAAAACTATTTTTCTCAATTTATTTGTATATGACACTTCAGAATCTCCTTATTTTTCACTTACTTCGATGATCCACATGACTAACATTTATTAAATAATGTTACAAATGAAAATGCCGCCCTTAAAATGTGCCGCCCGTGCTACTACGGCTACTTCTACGCCACTGGATTTGAGGAACTTTTAGAAATTAAAGTTAACATTTCATTCCGCTTGTATAAATACATAAGAGGAGGAGACAGAGAGAGATAATATACTCGTACCATGCTGATTTTTACATGCTGATTTTATTGCTATTATTTGCAGCAGATATAAGAGCTTTTTTTAGCCTATAACATTCTTAAAATTCCTTTTGTTTTTCTTCCAAAATTTGGGATTTTTTAAAATGTTTTAAAATTATACATTTTGTAAAGCTACGTATTCGCTTACCTCTCTTTCCAGTTGCCCATTTCTGACTTGCAGACATTTCCACAAATATTTGTTTTTGCAGCACTAAATGAAGATGTCAAAAGCCACCAGGGTGTGGTTGCTTCGTGATTAGCAGCGGTCATTAAATTAGATTTCTGGGTGTTCCTTGTACTGCAGCAAGCTGGATAACTGAAGTGAACTGAGTGTTGATTCGTTGCATGTGCATGTCTGTGTTATATGCAGCTGTAGAGAAGTATTTAAAAATTTCTCTTTAAAATCACTAAGGATAACGTCACACAAGATGTTGATTATGCTACAATTTTTTTTTTTGTTATTTTTTTAGATTTTCGGCATTGTTCGGAGCTACAATAGAGCTTGATAATGAACATAAATTTAAGGTGAATTTTAGTAACTGCCTATCCATGCTTGTAGATAAAAACTTATTTCGGATTTTTAGCTTTACAGCCATTTGACCACAATAGGGGTTATAAATGGTGTAAAAATTATGATTTAAGAAGGGATAATCATGAAACACTGAAGAATTATTAATGAGTTTTCTTACAAATGTTCTAATATTAACCAGTATAGTTATTAAAAACTGTAATTATTATTACCATCTATCCGAGTTTAGAGTGCAATAAAGGCTATTAATTTATACAGACTTTTTTAACATAAGACTAACTATTTTAAAGAAAACACTAAGCATGATTGGAGAATTGTTGAGAATGTCTAATGTCAGCAATTCTATACTGTAAACTTTGGAATGACAAACAGAACTTGGAAAATTGCTAGACAATTTTTAATTCAAAGCTTTTATTGTAAATACTGCAATATCTACTGTGGAATCACGGCATCATTAATGTTCATTATATGTGAATGCAGGACTTTAGTCAGTCAGTTAATTACCTCAAAGTATTATGTAGCGGCCTAAAAGAAGCACTTTCTAGTATAAACTAGTTCGTTAATTCGTATTACGTTGCACATGTGGAAACCAGAGACGAGTGTTCCTGTAGAAAATCCCCTCTCCGGTAGCCATTTCAGTCACCGGGAATCATCCTCTGGTGAAGTATGATTGTTTCGGCTAACCCCTTGATTATTAGTGAATAAGTGTATAATTTTACTACAGTCAGTCTAAATACATGCTTTTATACTATTGTGATATATTTTAATCACTAAATATGTAACTCGGGTCTTAAATTAGAAGTACGCGAAACCTATGGAAGACCGTCAGAAAAGCGGAGCAAAATTAATAAATAAAATTACTAACAAAATTGTAACGTAATTAATAATTAAAGAATTAAACTATGGAAAAGTTAAAACGATAAATTAATTAAAATAAAAATGAAATAAAATGAAAAAAAGATAAATAAGAATTTGATAAATGATTAAATTATGGTAAATATTTAAATAATAAAATAAAATACTGGAATTTGTCTTACTTGGAGCTCCGCTGAATTTAAGCCCTAAATATACAGTATAATGTATCTGAAGGGATGATAAAAGCAGAGACTTTGAAGGGATGTTAATACGAGAGAGATTTTTTTTTTTTTTTTTTTTTTTTTTAGCGTACTAATGAAAAGAAGTTAAAATGGTTAAAGCATAACTAATGAAAATACAGAGAATTTTGGAATGAGAGTAGGGACAGAATTTTATTAGGTATGAAAACAAACTGAGAAGAGTTCAACACTTTTTGACCGCGACACCCTGCCACTATAATTCTAGGTGTTCTAGCAAGCAAAACGTGACAAGGAAAGAACATTTCCTCTGTGCTCTTTTCCGAAGGAAGACACTTGGATTGGAACGTAAAAACCGGCTATTATAAATTCATTGCACCTTCTACAGAATAAACCTTTGGCACTTGTGGGGGCTTTTCTTTCCTTAAAGGTCTCAACCTCAGTCCAAATGTTTGTTTCCTAGGGAAAGAGAACAATGCATTCAGAATTTAAAATCGGTTTTTAATTTGATTTTATTATTAAGATAACATTTTCCAGGTCAAAGAAATTTCCACTGAAAGTGTGGTTTATTTACGTAAAAGAATTGCCGAAGCCCATTTATAAAGGGCTTCTGTGCACTCAGGCTAAAATTAAGGATTTATCTAAAAAGTTAAGAAGTACCAGGCCGGGCTCCGGCGCAGTTCAAGCCCTGATCTATCTCTCAGTAGATATACAAGTTAAAAGGGTCTGTTGTAAATGATGAAACAAAGTTTCTTTAAACCCATTTCAACTCGTTTAGATTTTAAAAATTACCTTGCAAGCTTATGTTAATCAAGAATAGTTAAAATGATACGTTAAAGAAGGCAATTTTTAAAAGGCAAAGACTTCGAAAAATCGAAATAATTTAACATAAAGGTTCCACTGACTGTGTAACGAATAACTTAGCATTTTTTTCTTTCTTTTTCTCTCTCTTTTTTTTAATCTGTATGAATTATTATTGGCAGTATATATTACAGGCTGGCTTCTTTCTTTGGTGCGAATTATTAGCATACAGCTGAAAAGACCGTAGTCATCTTAAAGACCGCATTTGTGTTGAGACAACTTTTATACCTTCAAAGCTCAAAAAGAAATATTTGTACAACAATTTATAGTTAAATTAAGCTAGTTAAATTAGACTGTAATTTCTTAAATGTATCGTGATTCACCATGCGTACATAGTACTACATAGATAACTACAGCATATAGTTCGATTTTAAATTCGCAACGAATTCATCTTATCAAGATTCACAAGATACAGGTTGAATAGTCAAAAAAACTGAGATTAAAAGACTTCCTCAGGAGTTGCGGGAATAGTGTTTAACAACCAGAAAAAGCAAACTTTCTAAAGCTAAACATTTGCCAAAATATAAACCAAAGAAGCACCTATTCTGAAGAAAAAATATTTTTACCTTTATTTTCAGAATACCGTATTGGCAGAGTGATGATGAAGGAAATTATCAATTCAAAGATTTAAGTGGTAAGATACCGCGTTTTTAAATTTCTTTATTTAATAAATAAGCACGATTTAACGAAACAAAATGTGACATTTGTATATGAACAATAAGTGAGTTTATTGACAGTACATAAAATGTGATTATTAATGCTATTAAGTTACATTTTCACATTATCTAACTATTTGTTCAGATATATAATTAATCCTAGTTTACTAAACTATTCATAAACTTTACAAGAACACTTGACAACAACCCTGGATATCTGCCTCTCTGTGCACACAAAAGTACAATTTTTTATTTAGTGAAAACTGTGTAAGTTAAATGGCACCAAATACTTTCAAATTGTTTACTTCAATCACCACAATAATGCTTTTTCTTTATAGATTAAACAAACAAACAAATTATTTTAAACAACATTACCCAATAATGAACAAGGTCTTTCATTAGAAATAAATCCAGTTTAATGTAGGTATCTGAATAGGTAGAAGTGGGCGAGATAACAGAATTTCACCATTGGCCGTACAGGTATATTCTCACAGCTCTAACTGTGAAGCCCAACTTTGAAGAAGGACATCTCGGGAGACGGATCCGAGGGTCTCCCTTCCTTTTCTTCCTCTCACCAAGCCTCTCGAAAAGTCTTTCGGCTCTTCGGTATTTTAAGTGTCCCCATGCCGCACAGACGCTATACACTTACAAGTATCTATGCCTTTTGTGAGATACGAACCCGGTCCCAGCGATACAGCAGATGACGTAAATATTTTGCGTCATTAAGCTTAGTATGGTTTAGTCATAGCGTATTCTTTTCAGCCTTTAATATGCCAGGGTTATACTTCCTTAGCATAACATTAAATCTTGACAGGAAATATCACTAAGTTAAATACATAAAGATTTCTCTTCCATACATGATTATAACTTCTGCTATTATTAGAAGATTGTTTATTGAAGCACAAGAATAGAAAAAAATATCTAATGCAAATTTTAAATATTGAAAGAATAAAGGCTAAGGTTAGGAGACAAATTATGAAAGTTAATGAAACCAATATGATGTAAACCAGAACCCCCATCCCATTGCATTTTTAATGCCTCATATGAGACAAATGTCCACTGATGCAAACCACAACAGATACGCCCAGTTTCAACATCGTTCTGATATATGAGAACACAAAATACGTTCTACTGCCGTGATTATTCATCGATCATTACAGGCCTTAATAACTAAAGCACTGTATTATAATTCATTCATTACGGTACACAGCAAGGGCTAAAAAGACTTTTTAAAAAAATTTAATATGTCGTCAATAAAAGCAGCGATTTTATATAGTATTTATTAATATAGCAATTCATTAATATGCAATAAAGTAGTTACTGCTATCAAAACCATATCTGTTAATATTTCTCTCGAAACGCAAAAATCATTGTACGTAACGGAAAAATAAAATAAATAAACACATAAATGTATGATCCGTAGCCAGATGTTGTCTTCACAAACGGACGACAAATTTGATGAAGTTGGTAATATCGGACAGATGGAATACTTTAGTAACAGGAAATCGTTTCTCCTGAAGCCCCGCCTTCAAGCGGTTGACAAAGCAATATCAAGCCCTGCAATTAAATCTCTGCGAATAAAAATGGACAGTAAATTTCCTCTAAAGTTTAAGTCTTTCCTGTTTGAATGACCACAAGGAATATAGGAAATGCCAGCTTTTTGTTATTGACAAATGTGAACACGCTGTCACTCACAATCCTTAATAAGTGAGCGATTTAAGCATCCTAGCAAACTGGCATAAGTATTCGCAGGGCTCATAATCATAACATTAAGCAATCCGCTGCGGTAATAAAAACTGTGAGAGCTGTGTGTCCAGACTATTAATAAGCCTTTATCATTAATTATTTTTCTTGATTTTTATACCTGTGATTTGTGTTTAGCAAAAGCATTAGATCCGGCAAGTGTTATTTTTAGACAAATAAGAATTATCTACAGCTTCAGTAGCTCTGCATAAACATTACTTTTCCTAGTGGAGTGGAGATTCTCTGTTGTACTTCAAAGTATCAAAAGACTGACGTTTATTATGTTGTAAATATTGATTATTTTATACTTCAAAAGGTTTATATTCCTAATTTTACAACAAATGTAAAGGGGAAAAACATGCAAATACTTCTAACTGTTCGTTCCCAAAATTCGCTTGTAATGTTTCATGGATTTTCTTTAATTTAAGAGTGGCATAAGCTTGCACGTTTACAGCTTAAGCAAGAAACTGTAAAATACTCTTAATAACATTAAACATTTTAAATTATTCAGGAGCATTTTCAGTTGTGTAATTCGTTTTTAATAATAACACCTTAAACTACATGTTATAACTTCCTGAGATATGGATGCATCAGCAAACCTCATCTTTGTAATTTTTCCACCTAGTTTTTATAAGAATAATATTACCTTGTACTTGAATTACTTATCTGGAACTTGAGCTCGAATTAAGCACATTTTATAGAAATTATAGCAGAAAGGAGCATTCCTCCTTTCCTCAATATAATATGCTAAATGCCTCATTAATGAAATAATTATTTCCTCAGAGGGAACTTGAGACAAATACTGAATTTAGATCCGAGACATTATTAACGTACTTTAAGCATTTAAAATGCAAAAATTATTAACCTTGTTAAACATTTATTTTTAGCTGCCAATTAAAAATTTGGGCTTTGCCTATATAAAGCATACAACCGAACCATGTCTATTTTTGTTAATACTTGTAAAAAAGAAAATTATCTTTTTCCAATGCATAAATATAATAACCAAAATTCAAAATTCACATCATATAATTGTCAGCTATAATAACGACCAAAGAGAAAATACCCTAATCGTTTTTCAAAAAATATACTTTTTGAAAAAGGGAGTCTTAAATACCCTAATAAGTCAAAAGATGATTTAAAAGTCTTAAGCTTTCATAGAATAAGCTAACTGTTATGTATCATAGTTAGTCAGTCGTACACGATGATTTTCCAGTCATAGTTAAATTTATGTAATGCTTATTCTGTTTCTAAGGTTTTAAAAGTTTATAACCTTTGATGATCAGAGGCTTACTCATATAACGCCACTCACATATCGAGCATGAAATCGTGGAGTTGGTCCCCCCTTTCCCAAGAAGCTGGTTATTTATTTTGCGTCCTTTGCTGCTCCTGCATGTTTTTTGCTTCATTTCATGACTTCATGTTCTGATCTGAGTTTCTGATAGATCAATGCCACGAATTTTATCGCGGCCAAGAGCCAAGATTTGGGCCTGTCGTTGCCTTAAGCTATGGTTACCTTTATAGCTAACAGCACGAGTTCGTCCACCTTGTTCCCAGTTTTGAATAAGAACCCCCAAGGAAAACGGGTTTAAAGTCTACTATTCATCTTTCGTTACCACTGACTTCTCGAGGAGACTTTCAGTTCTACGATGGTTTAAGTGCTCTCATGCCGCAAAGACACTACATACTCACAAACACCTATACCTTTCCCGGGTTTGACTCACTACAACTATCTCAACACGGAGTAATGAATTGCATAAAAGTAAGGATCGCATTTTGTTTTCGGAAGAAGTCAAATTTACTAAACGGGCAAAGGAAAAAAATAAAAATAAAAAAAAATATGCATTTACATTTCTAAAAGGCTGTAATATATATATATATATATATAGTATATATACATATTATAGCCTATATATGTAGGGATTCTCAACCTGTTTTGCCCCATACACCTCTTTCACCATTGCTAGAAGATTGTTCCCCACCACCCTCCTTTTCAAAACTCGGAAAATACGTATGTATTTACTTAGATTTAGATTTTTTTAACGCACTTTATAAATTAAACAAGAAAAAGAATAGGAAAGGCTGATAAATACCAAAACGTGAAAAAAGTATTTTTGTTATAAGTTAAAACTAAATATTTAGCAACTAAATAAAACGCTGATAGAATTCCTTCCTGAAACTGTGAAATTCCCTCTTTCCCCATGGTTGTAAACCCTGACATGCATGAACACAATTTAATTCCTTTAGAGAATCTTTCTCGAAAACCTTCTGTCATCTAGCAAATTGAGAAGAGTATTTAAATGTTTAATTCCAGTCTGCCAAATACAAACTTTCTTTGGCACATATACTTAATTTTCTCTTTGCATTTATGGTATAATAATAGAAATTATATATCAGGTTGTGCCGCATCTTATCTCTGAATCATCACGATTATACTGCGCTATTTTAACTGAATTTGTTTCTTTAGTTTGTGCACATTTACGTGCACATTGGAAGTAATTAATCAATTTTACTATATCGGAGAGGAATTTGGAGGTATTTTTCACCTTTCTCTCCAAACCTTCAGATGTCCCTTTTTTTGAATTCTTTAAGACATCTTATCTTGTCTTCAATTTCGCATTTTGAATTCTTAGAAGTTCAGAGGTATCCTAGATACAGCAGTAAAAAATAGAATTAGCAGTTGGTTTTGGCTGACTTCCATGCAGTTCACGCTCATGCAGATTGATGCAAGTTGCACAAATGGAAATGCAATTATCTAATTTTATTTTATTTTTGATCTGGCATTTATAGGCCGAGAGACTGTTGATTGAATCTAGGGACAATGAACTGTTAATTGAATCGCGAGGGTAATGAACTGCTGCCACGATAATGAACAGTTAGGTTATTAGTTAACCCCAAGCTTTTATTCCTGAAAGCTATTAAAAATATTACAAAAACTAAAATTTCACCTTTTTCATTTATTTTGAGGAAAGTAACATGAAGGCTATTATTGTAATAAAAGCAAGAACTTCCAAGAAGTTTAAATAAACAGATAACTTCTTCGTCAAGCTGTTTTCTTTTTGATGCTAATCTTAGTAATTGGAATACAATAAAATAGTTAAAACTAATATCAGAAAAAATAAGTCTTTTCACATGCTTTCCTGTTTTCATTCGTATCCTTTCCTTTTAAACAATGAAATTAGTTTGAATCCTAAGGAGCAAGAAAAGGACAATAAAATCAGATCTGCTACTACACTGACCACGAAATTAAACTGGCATATATTAAACTAAAATATATTTTTAAGTATCTTATACTACAAACTAAAGTATATTTTTAAGTATTTAAGAAAAAGTTACGCACAGCAAAGTTGATGAAGACTGGAAGTAATTTTTTGGGGCAGTGAGTTTGAAATTTTTTTATGCTATATTTTTTTATAGTTGGGTACTTCAATGTAGTAAAATATTACCTTTTATAATAAGTTTAATTTTTTTTTAAGTAAAGATCTGAGATATACCTTTCGCTTTTTACTGCTTGAAAGTTAGAATTTCAGTACACTAAATAGCTTATTTGTCTACATTTCAGTCAAGAGGTATATATTTTTAATGCATTTTTTAAATCTTTCCTCCATTAGTACACATATACTATATAATTTATATTTATATATTTTAATTAAGTTATATTTATATATATTTATTAAGTACATACCTATACTAAATAATTTATATTTATATATAATGCATACTTTCTTCGCATGTCTTAACTACTTGACTCGAATAAATGTGTATACAATTAACATTTAATGTTTACACTAAACAACTGCTTAATTTTAACAATTTGTGACATTATAATACTTTGGCATTTCTTTTTCATATTTGTAAAATATTTATTTTATGCTTACTGAGACATTCAGAACGCCCTGGTAGGGGGAAAGGAACCTGCGCCGCTCATTCGCCCAACTTACTCCGCTTTTAAAAATAACTGTTACTCTTGAAGTTTCTCTTATTTGATTCTTGGATTTTCCTCTTATTTCTCTTAAAAATATATTTACTTAGCCATTTTAAAATGTTAGTTCCTGACACGTAATTATAAAATTAAGAAAGCAGACGAGAACTGGAAATATTAAAAATAATAAATTTTTCAAATACTAATTTTCTCATTATTACGTCTGTTACATAATATTATGCTGAAATATTTTCTGGGATATCAACATTGTCACATTTTGCTGATTTAAAGAAGAAAGAACGCAATGAAGTTAACAAGATATCATTAAAATACCAATATTTCTAATTTTAAAACCAAGTTGTTGCTTAGATAGTTAAAGCTACGTTTTTATAAAAATGCATTATATTTTTTAAATATCACAAAACGTATAAACAATAATCAGTTACATAAAAGTCAAAGATAAGATGAGATTCAAATTAGAATTAAATCCAAAATAATGAACTTAGGTAATTTTATAATAAAATACTGAGCAAAAATTTAGTACTGCAAAATAATTACAGCAGTTTAAACTTTTTGTCAAATTTAAGTCAATTTTTAAAATTTCAAAATATAAAGTAGTTTCTGAAAATTAGAAAATAATTTTTGATTACAGTTTTTTCCCTCTTTTCCTTTTCTATCTTCTTTTCCTCCGCCTTTTTTTTTATTGTTTACCCTAAACGGTACTTTTCCGTTTTGCCGGCGCAAGCGATAAAATCGCCAGTAATGGTACAGCTGGTGCCAAACGGAATATCGTCGCTGGTAACCTTTTACACCTCATTTTCAAAACAAGTAGCAGCCATTTCTTATCAGATTGATTGTTTCTTTCAATACTGTCATACAATTACATAGAAATTTTACAAGATAGTTCAATTTTATGCCTTAAGACCATTCGCGGTAATTGAATCAATTAGGATGCAATCACAACACTCATCCGAAGGCAAAAATATAGAAAAGGTAAAGTCAAGTGTTAAATTCATCAATCCTAATGAGAATGCACTCGCGAAGTAAAGAACTGCGGTTTTACATAATTTCTGAGTAAGCTATCCGTACGAGTTGAAATAATTCTTGCATTTAAACTTGTATTCCAAATTAAGATTAACTTGAAATTAATGTAAATAATTACTGAGAGAACTCGACTTTTGTAGCGTAGTTTACTTGAGATGAGATCACTCGGGGTCACGTGATATGAACCGGCGAATCAGGATGTTGAACCGTGAAAGCATAGTAAATTATTAACCTAGTCTCTTTTTACAAATTTTTTTATCTTTATTTATTGGTTTTTTAGAAAACTTTAAACGATATTAAAATGTTTCTGCCTTTAAAATAAAAAATTCTTAGAACTAACATTTGTTAACATTTTTTATGTGTATATTGCATGTTGTCGCCAATAAAGTCTGCTTGGCGAGATTTGCGCCGGCGAAACGGAAAAGTACCTTCTAAACATTAGATCTGCCGACTAGAAATTGTTGATTAAACATTAAACAGTCATTCTGAATGGTCTGATATTTGGTCGAAAAATTTTATATTTTCTCTAATTTAATGCAAAATTAATATAATGAACTTCAAATAATGCATTCTTTGTAAACGTATTAAAATGGCATATGAAATTTTACTCTTAAAACTTATTAGTATTTTTTTTATTAAAATTTTTTGTTTTGGCATTGAAATTTTTGTAGATGGAGTCTCTGTTTCGTACACTAGCAGTGAGCGGTAATACCGTTTAACATTCATAGTTCGACTCGAATTCAAATTCTAACAAATAGTTTGACTGTATGGAAGTTGTAATTTCCCAAAGCGACAGATGAATGTGACTTAGTTTCATTTAAAGAAACCTCCACCAAGGCATTCCTTTCCACCAAGGCATTCCTTAAGCAGATAGATCTCCAATACTTTTGCATAATCTACATAATCCTATTTGTACCACAGATAATAAAGTACTTTTTATGTACATGAGTATGTATTTCGCTCAAACATATACTTGCAGCGCAGATAATAATGATTTTATTACAGTTATAGAAACCTCCGCAATATCTCTTACGTAATTTGAAAATTTCAACGGAATTCAGATGTACTTTCAGACTTTATGGTTCTAGTGGTTATGGGTTGAAAATCTTTTATTCTTCCTTATGTGACCTGGAAACATATATGCATTTCATTTACTAAATAGATGCTTTGCAAAATCTGAAAGCGCATCTTTAAAATAGTGATAGTGAAAAATGTTACTCATGACTCATTACTTAGTGAAAAAAGTTCATCAATTAGAGCAGTCATCCTTTTATTTATTTGTTGCAGTAGACCAGGCGTTTTTGAGAGACTTGACATCCATAAAGAAAATTTCTTTCATTTTGACTGTGAAAAGAAAAATCTAAATTTCGTAATTATTTCTCAGAGCGTTGAAAATTCATGAAGGACTACACTCAAATACTAAAAACTTTAGTAGCTTTAATGGACACTAGGTAGCGCTAACGCATAGACAAGAAGTAATACACATGAAAAGTTTGCTAACTTCTTTCTAATCAAATTTAATGCATCTTTACAAGTGCTGCCATCTATCCATTATTTTTATTAATATCCCTTGTTTTATTATGTATTAAACTAATGGCGACTAAAATTTGCATCTCTGAAGGCCAATTTAAACACTGATTTGGGATCCTGAAATGGTTAAGAGTATGGGAATATATTTAAATTCGTAAATTCCATTAATAGTAACAAATTTTATTAATATAGCCACAGGCTGCAGAAAAAGATTTCGTGAGGCATATGAATTCCGCAGACAAACAGCTGGCTATGACTGATTTAAGTGGAAGATCACATATATCAATTCTTAGTATTCTCTTTATATCACTTATACCATTAACTATTTTTTATCCATCAGAAGAAGGAAGAGGAGAATCAAATTTCATTTCCACCTTAAAAATTCACCTAAATTATGCATCTCATATCACGTCGTTTTCAAATTAATCATTTAATTAGAGGGCTTTGGTCCACCAATTTATCCATTCTATGAATTTCATTGAAGGTACAGATTTGGTTATAGTTTGATTTATACCTAAAAAAAAATAGGTGTCAGAGACGGATTTATTGGGGTGCACAAGTTGCAGTCTCGAGAGACCCTGCGTTATAAAGAACCTCAAATCACGAATTATTATTTTTTTAAATAGTAAATGCACCCTTTGTCTTAAGATCAGGGATTCCAAGAGTTCAGATAAGCTGCTCCTCCTTCTCCAGATTATTAATTCGACTCTGAAAAGTAGTATCATGATTTCTTCAGAATCAATTCACAAATCATGAAGCTTCATACATAATCCTCTTACCGAAAGTGACAATATATCAAATGTAAATTAGATATCATCATGGTAAATGGTATGGTAAATCAAACATCAATTTCATGAGAATAATTCCTGAGGGATTATGCCTATAAAACTGATGCATTTATTACTATTTATCTGAACTAAAATTAAGCTTGCAACAAATTATTATTTATCAATGTAGGGTACCTATGGAAGAATACTAACCTTTACAGTGAATGCTGAAAATGCCTTCTCTCCAAGGCCGGATTAAGATTTTTATCACTTAAAAGCAAGCATTTAAAATATTTTGGGTGAACCACCATAAATTTACGCCTTTTTTTCTCCCGTTCTTTATCTCTCGGTCTTGGTTTACCTGCATCATATAACCCACACCAAACTCGGCAACGGGAAATTTTTGAGATGTCCATTCTCCGGAGAATTTTTGTGGTGCTGCCCCCTTTTTTTTATGCCCCAAGCACGTGTTTAGTTTGCTTAATGGTTAATCCAGCTCTGCTTCTCTCCTTAAGGCAGTTCCTGGCCATTTGAAGGAGGACTTTTCTACCAATAATACTGATTCATCTGTAATATTCTATTTCATCGCCCTGTGATGTGAAGCATAGGATTCCAATTACCAAAGCACATGGCATCAAATAGCCCAATGTCTTACGGAGTGTAATGTAAGATTCCAGTATCATATGATGTGTATCACAGAATTTGGTACAGAATCTCAACGAATTTAGATATTTATAAGATAGGTGTCCTTAACGAATGACCAGGAACACGGGACAACATATTTGTGTCTGTATTTTCAGTAAAATTTTGTAATCTCCCGTAAACATTTATTTATAGAATAATTTAAAAAGCTTTTTTCACTGCGCACCGCTCCCAACAGTTAAGCTGAGAACGAAGTTTTAGCGAAAATATGGTTATGTAATCAGTTATAAAGACACGGTTGTCATTTCTTCTTGTTTGCAGCAGGGCCTTTCCTAGCGGGGGTGCAGCGCGTAAAAGTACGCGCTCGGGCCAAAATCAGGGGCGGCCGTACTCTTGTGATTTCATGCCTAAATATTTTAAATTCATTGTAAGTACTTTTTATACAGTTTCCCAAATGTGTACTTAGTGAGTATGTAATAAAAATTTTATTCAGCACTTTTTTGTAATTTTTTGGGCGGGAAAGTACGCGGGCAGCCAATGGCCTAGGAACGGCCCCGGTTTTCAATTTAGTAAATAACAAAACTCAGAGAAGTTACAATTCCCATAAAAGGGGAGCAGAATGAATTCAAATGTAAGGAGTAACTAAATATTATGAGAGAAATTTATGGATTTTGCACATATAGAATATATTGCAGCTTTGATAACGCATGATAAAAATATTCTTCGCCGTTCAAGAGTTATTCCACTCTCGTGCAGGTTACAGAGGACGGGGACGCCTGGTGTCTAACATAGGTAAACAGGCGTATGTCCTACGCCCTCCTCTATCTAGCGGCAACAACTCCCTGGAGCCACAAGAGGCTGCGTCGGGAGTTTATTGAGATATGAAAAAGGTTGTACATGGCCAAACAAGGGCGCTCGTGTTTTGTTTTACAGATTTGGAGAGACTTTGACTGAACAGAAAAGGCAAGGAAACAAAAATGTTGCAGAATTTAGAAAAAGAAGGAGAAGAACAAAGAGGGCAAGAGCAAGAATTAAATCACGCAAAGAAATATAATTAAGGCATGTGTTGAGCTAAGCTGCTAGGATAATGACCTCAACTGGCATGTGATGCACATATATTGAGTTCTGTGCTAGGAGTTCGTAGGGCATAGATTACATAAGCGTTTGCACATAAGGTTGTCCACGGTTGCGTAGTTCACATGGGTAAACAGTTTGCACCCCATGTGTATAGTCTCAAATAATTCTCTGTTTGCGCGTGTTGTTCATAATTTGCACATAGTTTATAGTTGCTTGAGGTCTCTGTTTGCGAACGTGCACTTATGAGCTCGCTGTTCACAGATCGTTGCGAGAATTTTGACGGAGGAAACAGGAAGGTGCAGCTGGTGATGTAGTGATGCAAATAGCGACAATTTTAGTACAGGAGGATGCACATTTGCGCACTCTGCAGTTTCGCAGTTTGCGTATTTTCACAGTTCGTGGTTTCGGTAAACACAGATCGTAGTTTGCACAGTAGCACAGCTCACATACATGGAGTTTCATGACATCTAAAATGTTTGAAGTCGATGCTCTTTGGTTGCTCATGTAGATCGTGTGGTGAGTTGTTATTAGGAAGATGGCGAGGGTTTAGTATGGTTGGCGCACATCTTGGCCCATGGACGTTAAAGTGTCGATGGTTTTGCAGATTTGTGTTATTGTTGGCTTATTTTAAATTTTAACTATAAAAACAAGATTTCAGTGCATTCAAAATGAAAGAATTGGCTTTGGTGACAAATTTAGACCCCGATATTAAACACACTCTGATTCAGATGACACTCTGATTGATCGAAAACAAGATGAAAGAGTAAAGAAGTAAGTTAATGGATCAATAAAATTAATCTTTGGTATGAACACTTCATTCATTTCTCCAAAATAGAAATGGATATAGAAGCGCTGATATTATTGCTTCTGAGACTATTTAGTAAGCTATCACAGGAAATGAATTCGCACTCATTTAAAGTATTACATGGCTATGTCAAACAACGGAAATAGTTTTAGATTTGATTTATTTTATTATTATATAAGAATATTATAATATCAGAAGCCAAAATCTTCTTACTATTTCAAATAAAGCTAAATAAATAAATAAAAGTTGTTAATAATACTACTAGCAGAACATGATTTTGAATTTTTTTATGAGATTCATTTTTCGAATGTTACAATATAGTTTTCCGACTGAACTAAAAGCTAAAATCTCGAAACTGCGTTTGAATTGGAATCTACGGAAATCTTTTACATAAACATCGCTAGATGGCGCTTTAAGGTACTTTCAAAACGTTACTGGGTAACCAAGTCTGCTCTTTAAACGCTAAAACCTCTTATCAAAAGCCTTCTTAGAGAATTTTCTCACCTGCTTTGCTGTTTCCCCTAAATGCATTCTTGCTATTCAACTTATGAACCTTTAAAACATACTTTTTAACACATACAAAGGGAGCTTCGCTCCCGTTACTCCATTCAACTTATGACCAAAGTAAGTCAAGTAAAAACATTCAGATACTTCTAAAGTAAACTTTATACCAGGCCTGTCTCTATTAGACAGTGATTTTACTCGTGTAGAAAACGTTAAATATGGACCTAGCTAATGCTTAGTAAGCACTAGATTAAGTTAGCTAGGAATCATTTTCGTAATGTAGTAAAAATTTAATAGTAAAATGATTTCGTTTCTAAAGCATTTCATAAATCTATAAATAAATGAAATTTAACGTTCAGTAAAAGTTCTGTTTATAAAAATATTTAAAAATTTACATGTCTTTCTCATCAGATATCAATTTTCATGAAATTGATAACAGATCCGAAAAACATCCGCTCATAAAACTGCACGATTTGGAAAATGGTACATCTGATCCTCATGTTGATATACCCACAAATTATCTATTATAAGGCTGTATTTAAATCCAGAACATTATGGGGGCCTGGCCATCGTCAAACCACAAAAAAAGACTGGAAATTGGAAATAAACTTTTAAGGAAGCGCCTAATGAATCATTTACTGTAAACCGACCTATGAGCTAGATAACTCATTCTTTCTGTAAACTGCCGTGATATAAAAAGCAGAACAAAACTTAAAACGGTAAAGAAACATTCATTAATGCTTCTAAATAGGGTTCTTATAGTTTCATGCACAGTTCTGGTATATAAAACCTAACTTTAATAGATTATAATAGTGCACTACAGGTCAGTATATGTGTCTCCGGTATATTAGATGCGCATTATGGTCAGTGTCTTGACAGTGTTAAAATGAAAGATTTTCTTCAGTAAGCGATACAATGTTGTGTCTAATGTTTTGGCTTTATCTTACTTCATTTCCGTTCATTACCATTAAACAGACATAATTTTTTACTTTGTTTTTCTGTCTCTTTATGCTAGTCGTTTGACTAAATCTATCCTTGTCTATGTATATTTATAGTTTATGCAACAGCTTTCTTTTATTTTCTCGTTCTTCTTTGCACATTTTTTCATGAAAATGTTTCCTTCCATCTTCCTGAAATACGATCACAATTTCTTGATCAGCTGCCTGATAAACAATAAACTAATCATTGTCATTAATTATCTGTCACTTCCCTCTTTCGTCATCTTTTGTATCTCCTAGTCTGTCGATATCTTTAAATAAACAAATAGTATGGGAATATAGGAAATACGGGATTTTAAAATCAAAATATTTAGCTACAATGTATACAGATTTTGAAACTTCTGCTACTAAAAGCACTTTCCTGTGGCAGAAACACAAAGTAATGGGAGTAGTTTTCAAACATGCCAAACCGTAGGTAACCGTGTTAAAGAGGAAAAATCTGCACTATGTATTTCCTAATACACAATGGAAAACTATCTACACTAGATATTTAATTAAAATACTACTTTAAATTTAATTAAATTACGTTACATATTTAATTCCTGGAACAAGGTACAAAGGAAATGTAACCGGACCTAAACTATGCTAGACGTTTAATTCTTGGAAAAAGGCACAAAGGAAATCTATGTGTAGGCAATAAAAGACAACGATTCCTCATCATACTTCAAATCAGAAAAAAAAATACGGAAGGAAACAGGGTAAGGAAAGTTATGATTGATTCAAATTTCTGTAACGAGGAAATTAGCTTCTTCTGTAACTGGAAAATGTGGAAATGTAAATTATGTAGACATTAAATGAAATCTTAGAAAGGGAATCCGTACTTAAGATCTAAGGCCTACTTCAAATTCCATCTTTTATGGTTAATGCACACTATATTAATATAAACTATATAAATTTATATTTGTTTTCAGCTCCTTTCTTAAAAGAATTTAAATATGCTTCCCATTGAAAAATGACAGTCATAATGACCCAATATTAGACAATGGTGAAACTGAAAAGTGTTAGTTTCCAGTTAAATACGAATATACGCTTCAGGGAGATCGAATACAGTACTCTTATTCCTCTTAACTAAATATATTATTTATTAGCTTAGAAAACAAGATATTTTGGGCAAAAATAATATAAGAAAAGAATATACTCCATGTTTAATTTTCCTAATTAAATAAAACATTAAATTTTTATAATTAAATTAAATAGATATGTTGGCGAAGAACTCGGATTAAGAATTCAGGCTAAAACTGATATCGCGTCTAGAAGAAGTGAACTAAATTTGGAAATAGCGGATTCAATAACATCCGGAAAAAGAGAACTAGCAAATACAGAAGACTGTTCGTAGCTGTTGGATATTAGTTTTTAAATGCTGAAGGCTACTTAATAGGATCAGTAAACTGTTATTTGTGACCGTGGATATTGTTTTTGTGTTTCGGTGCTCATATCTTTCTATTTTTCTCCTCTTATCAGTTAGCTATATACAATTGACTGACACTGTTTTATTTTCTATTTTTAACAAACATTGACATTTGAGCTTACCAAACTGTCCTGTTGGTTTACAGGTGGTGAAATAGCCGTGCAGGGGTACATGTATATTTCGTCCCGCTGCCGAATATAAGTAGCAATATAAATATTTTCGGAACCGATTCTATAAAATGAGAAGTTTTAATGATGCCCATCCCACTCGATGCAATTAATTTAGGAGTTTACGTAATAGTGGCAGCAATTTTGCCCTCGCTTAAACGATTTGCGAAAATTCTCTTTTTTAATGCTGTCCAAGATAAGCCTCTTACCTTCCTAAATTTCTATAAATATGCCAAGATTCCCCTCTTCGAACTTTGCCTTATCACATCGAAAAGGAAATTTACGGGAACAGGTTGAGACAGAAACATCAATCCCGTTGTTTCAGATCAGACTGACTTGTGACCAGGCTGAATCAACAACCTACCCGCTGATAGACTTATTAAATGGCCAATTTCTACTGTAATCAGATACAATCTGTAATTTATTCATGACTGGTAGACTTATTAAATGGAGCGGTTGTAACTTGCGATTTACAGCTCGAAGAAAAAATAGCAACATGCTCTGTACTAGCGAAATCGCACTCTGACAAACTTCTAGTTTCGTCTGTTTTTATATCCTCTTCATTTAACTTTTATTTGCATCCTGGTGAGGAAATGCGAAGGGAAGTTGACGAGTTCAGAAAAGACAGCAAAAATAATTAGAATAATTAGTTATTCAAACTAAGGGAAACCCTACAAGGTATCCCTCCCCTTTGGGAGACAGCCATAGCAGTGACGTAGCGAGGGGGGCCAAGGGGGTGTATGATGCCCCGGGCGCCGCTCCCAGAGAGGCGCCAAATGGTCTCCAAACAAGATTTTCATCATATCACTGTGTTTTTTTCGGGGGGGGGCAAAAAAGTATTTTGTCCTGGGCGCCAGTTATGCTCGCTACTCCACTGAGCCATAGTGTGCTTTGCCCTGATCAACTAAACAACAACAAGAATAAAAAAACAATGATAACCATATTAAGAATATCAGCTATACGCGTGTTTTAAGTAAAATGGCTTCTGTTGAAAATATTAATTTATGTAAACGTTAATAATCAGGGTAATACTTCCCAAGGGAGTATTAATCGTACTTCAGTTGGCAATTCTGTTGAAAATATTAATTTATGTAATGATGTTAATAATCAGGGTAATATTTTCTAAGGGAGTATTAATCGTAAAGTTTCAACTAAAAAGTCTACGAATGAAGTGAAGGTGGTTTTATTTACCTAAGAAATCTTATTAAAACTAGTAATACTATTAATGTGTAAAATAAATTCCAACACCTTGACGATAACGATAATATGGAAACGGAAGCGCAGGTTTTTGCTTTTTCAGGTTCTTGTTCCAAAGATTAAACCATTCATAGTAAAACTGAATATTAAATTCAGCGACTTTCTTAAAATTCTCAAAAGTGATACAAAACTTCCAAGGAGGAATTAATGAAGAGTTTCATAAGACAGTACCCAAAGATGAAAATGCACGCTGCGTATTTAGTCTTAAAAGGCGTTCAGCATTACGTCATTTCCATGCTGAATGAGAAGCTAGTCAGAGTAGTTATTAATGGGTTACCTGCTGATTGTCCCTTGGAAGACATGCAAAGTGAAATTAATCCTCTTGGACTTAGAATAATTAAGATAGCTTATATGCATAATAGCAAAATTAGTGCCGATGCCACTATGTCAACGCCAACTAGCCAGTTAGCCCAAGAGTCGAAAAAAACCCTACAAGATAAGCAATTCAGTGCCACAATTTTCACCACGTCCATCATTTGTCAGACACATGTAAATTAAATCCCAGGTGTGTGAAGTGTGCCTGGAGCAAAGAAATATTGATTGTGATTTTAAATGAACCGAAAGTCCTATGAGCTGCAATTGAGAGGAACATGTTGAGAGTTATAGGGGCTATCTCTCTTACCGTACCAGTATTGAAAACACAAAACTTAAAACTAAACAGAAGACCGATTTGCTTGGCCTATCTCAGTCCAAAAATGACCCACCTAAAGTAACAAGTCTTGGGGTTGTAATCTCGTTGGGAAGTTCGAAAAATAATGATAAAGTTTTGGGGGGTACTTCCTCCCACAAGTCTAATAGCACTGTGAACCCTACTAAACAAAATCCTACTAAGTCTGTGGGTCAGCATGTTCTACGACAAAAATCTCAATAATACATGACAACACCATTAATTCATATATTATGATATAGGGAACTCAAGAGGTTTGTCGCGCAAGCTGAATGAGCTTCGTGATTTTGTAAATGTGTACAGGCCTGATTTACGTTTTCTACAAGAAACAAGGTACCAAAAAAAAAAAAAAAAAAAAAAAAAACCAAGCCTAGGAACCAAAATCAACGTTTGCAACTGTAACACATTATTCTGATAAAGCCGCCAACACTCAACCAAGCGAGGAAGATATTTCTCTTCTTGTCAAACACTCCATCCCTTACTATCCAGTTTGTCAAGTTTTCCATTCCTCACTATCCAATACGTCAAGCAATCCATCCCTCAGTATCCAATAACAATATCAAAGCTTTCATCCGTAGAGGCCGCAGCTATTAATATCACTTCAGGCACATTACGTACATACACTTTTGTCTCTCTACCTATATATCTCCCAGTCGTCGACCACCGCATGTTTTTTACGACCTGGATATTTTACTCTTTCTCAACAATTCAGTCAACATAGGTGGAGAACTAAATTCCAAACAACGCGCATGAAACTGCTACAGTACAAACGCCACAGGACGGATCGTATTCAATTTGGCACTGTTTGCCAGGATACCAATAGCAGCTCCATTCACCCCAACAAGATATAACGCTGATTCCAGCGGAATAAGAGACTACTACTTAGTATTAAAGAATGCCAGCTCTCCTCTGGATACTTCACCATGGATGAACTCTCTTTGGACCATAACTCAGTCCGGATTTACCTTGATATCAGTTGTTATATTGCACAAGACAATACAGCCCTTAAAACCAATTGGCAAAGTTTTGCCAAAGCTCTAAACAACACTCCATACATGTTCCCAATAACATAACTGGGGGATGATATTGATAGTTTAGTCGAGACTTTCACAGATAAAATTATCTCAGCACATGAAACTGTTATATGGAAAACAATTATGTTTGTATTTTAAATACTTTATTCCATTATAACTTAACTGACTCACTGTGGTGCCAGATAAAATTAACAAAAAAAAAATCATATCAAATATCATATCGACATTCTTATAAACATTCGTATAGTAAATCTATCAATCAAACGTATATCATATCTATCAATCAATCGTATATCATATCTATCAATCAATCGTATAGTGGTATAGTACAATTCAACTTTTAGGTTTGCGTTTTGAGTAACCTATGTAAAAGGAAATATCAATAGCTCCAAATTCAATTAAACTCCATGTTTCTTAAAAGCCTCCCGGCTCAAACAAAGGGAGGGACCTCTAACCTCCAAGGAAGCCGAATCGTGAGAAACGGAAATACACCCGCGCCCTTTTAACTGTAACACAATTCTGCCAAACTAAAAGGAGCTTTGCCGTAAAGTTTAACAATATTAAATATTATACATTAATTTAAAATAAGCTCAATACAAATTCATTAAACACAGTAAAATATTATAATAACTAAGAATACATTATGCACAGTAAAATAACATGCAATAATTATATACAACAAAAATAAAATACATAAGAATTTACATAACAAAACAATCTCGACCAGAGTACCCAAGACAAAAGTAAAAAAACTCTGAATTAAATGATTTCATTCAACAAACGAATGCAGCTTGCGAAAAATAGCAAAGAACGAGAAACCTTTCAAGCATCAGAGAACTGAATAGACTACACTGTATTTCCAAGTCTCTTACAAACCAACAAGCTCAACTCAGCTGCACGAATTATATCAGTTCTCTTACTTCGGATGGTAGTTTTATCTAGCAAGCTACGGCACGTCTGACGAAAAGCTACAAAAGCATTCCGCCCGTTAATGGTCTAACTATGATCCATTACACAGAAACAGAAACCATAACTTTAGCTTCACATCTGGGAACTCATTTTCACACAAAGAAGAGTCAAGATAATCCGACACAACACAAAGTCACACACACATTGCATCAACTCATAACAAACAGAGCCAGCTTGCGTGATAGTTAACCTGTGAAGCCATTAGGCTATCCTGAACTTCTATGTTATTCATTACCTTTTGAGTTAAGCCAAACTACAGATCCGTTGTCTTTTATTTCTAGTTTAAAGTTACATGATACTGCTTATTATTTTCTTAATGCACGCGGAATCATTAGAATTCCGAAGAAGCGGAAGAAATAGCGATACTCTCCGCGAAGTTGGAATTCATCATTTTCCGATCATTAGCTAGGCGTGCTTCCTATTATACCACGAAGGAATGCGCTAAGGATGAAGGGAATTCCTTGCAAACTCATTACATGAAGTACTAAATTCGATACGTCTGGTAAACTGAAAACAAAATGTTTCGCTGCTTTTCATATAACGTATCCTTAAAGAACTTCACAAATTAGTTCAAAATTCTCAAATTTATAGAACAGATTTATAAAAATTACATATTCCTCTAACTGTGGTTCCTTTCCATTTTGCAAGCTAATTCATTCGTTTCAAATTACGTGGACACAATATTTTTATGCACGGATGCTAAGAGCTGACATAAGCACTCATTGTTTTCTGCATATTTTCACATTATCGTTTAATTATTCATTATTAAATAGTAAGATGCTTTTATGCAAGAGATTTAATACTTGCCACTGGCTATATGAGGGGGGATCAGTACAGAAATATACACGTATGCTAAAGGAATTTAAAAATAGTTCAGACCCCTCAAATAGTCCTTTTCTAGGGGAATAGGGTAATTTTTCGGTACATTCGCAGCTTCTATATCCGTTTAATGAGATATTCAATAGCATTGTTGAAAACCAAACTTATATTACTGTTTTTCAGCTATCTAACAACAAATTTAGATTTCTACTTCTTTTGTACATGCTCAACTAATAGACCCATGTGTCAAAGAATGGTAATTAGGATACATCTATTTATCATTTAAAGAAACAAATTTCACTTTCCATGAATATTTTTAAAATCCTTCTTCATCCTTTTCCTCGATTTAATTGAGTGGGAATAAACAAAAATGAACGCTTCTTTTAAACCTATTCGAATAATCAGAGAATGCTTTAAAAAAAAAAAAGGCAAAATAAAACATTAAAAATCACGACCTTTCCTTATCCACACTAGAAATTCTCTTATGGGAATCACTATAGACCGACAAGAAACATATGCTAAATAGATTACCCATATCTCCATTCAAAGTCGTGAATTGTGAAAGTAATCATTTCAAAAAACCAAAAGAAGGGATCAATCGGATTATTTTAATTAACCATTCGCTAATAGTTCAAGATGCTTTTGACAGGAGCTAAGACTAGTAGACTTTCTGTTTGTCAGCTGATTCATAAATTTAATGCTCATTTTTGCACTTCTTTACCAGTTATACAGTATAGATATTTTCTTTCTTTTACGTTCTTTTATCACTATAGATACTGCAATGATATAAGTTTAAATAATAAAAATATTCCTTCTCTTCCAAAATAGAACTAAATTATTTCTGTTTTAGGAAAGTAACCGTTTCCTTGAAACAGAAGAATTTTTTTCACACTCAATTGAAATAAAAGATAGATTGGAATGAAAGATTGTGCTGAATACATAGTAACACTACCTATGCACATTATTGGCCCAATTGTACGTATGCAAAATTATAGGCATCTCTTAAGATCCTGAAGATATTTCTGTTTGGAGAATGCCAAGTTTCACGATTTAAGCGATTTTTAATTATATCTAAATTTTGTAGCTTGTAAGATGGGTTATACTGTTTCGAAAGTAGAGGCGAAATTTAGGTTTTCGCTATAATCATTTCAAGAGTGTAACTGCGAAAATTCCGCCAAAACTTTCAACATACCAAACTCTCGAAGTAAAACGAAATTAAGGATTAACAGGACCGCATCAGTTGGTTAAAATCATTTCGCGGAACAGGTAACGTAGGAATTCAAAGCTGGGGTTTCAAGAAGCAACATCATATGCTGTGTTTCTTTCAATATATAGGCTTCAGGAGCTAACAACCGTCTAGTTTACCTCTGTTGAAAGTGCGACACAGAGCTATGTTCACCTGGGCTCGGTAATCCGGATACTAGACATTTGATTATTGGAAATGAGTAGCCTGGTTTGGCCACTCGCCTTTCAAACAGTTTCGCGCAGATGAAGTATTTGTACTAAGAGGAAAATGTTTATGAATCTACAGATTATTTTATGAAGCTATAGATTCTTCGTGTTAACAGAAAACGCAATAAGCTGCGCATTTCCGTATTGACATGCTATTAAACTGACATTCAGTTACCCACTATAAACATCTCACAAGTTGGTGTTACATAAGCATATTTTCTGATCAGTAACATTCGATTATGCCTGTATTGATTCTAATGAATTTGGTTCCTTCTCACAGGACAATGTGCAGTAACCTAAGTTTAGGTAACTTACCTTAGTTTAGATTCTTTCCATGGCTATTTAAGTCACTATATCTCATTATTATCAAACGCATCTGGTTAAATCATTGCATCGCAGTGTGACCGAACACAATGGACACGCTATGAAACAAAGAAATAGTTTACCTAAGAAGGCAAAGCAAAGTTAGGGAACGTTTTGTATAAAGTTTATAGTCTTCATTGCCTGCAATAAAGTACTAAGTTTGTGAACTAGTTCTTTTACAACATCATTGAGAATATTATAAACACGAATTTGAATATTTTATTTACAATATCATCAAATCTGGAACAAGGAAGAAAGAGTAAGGAGTTTGTTATTTTAGCGAAGATCTTGTTTTAGAGTGTTTTTCTGATGCTATTATTGATTTTCGATACTTAATAATTACATTCTTCGAAAAGAGTTTTGAACCTTGAACTTTTTTTAATATGATAGTTTATATACGGTAGTTCTTTAGATATTCCTTTAATCTTAACTAATAGTTAGAACAAGGTATCTAGACTAGAACAATGCCTTAACAAATATATTGTCCCTAGATTTAAGACATCTTATGCGAAGCTCGCAAAACACAACTAGGAAAAATTCTACTTCGCATTAAAAGTAAAAACAACTTTCAGACTTGCACTAAAACTTGAAAATTTTTTGATATGTTGTATTCCGTGGATATATTTCAATAATAGAAATAAAAACATTCTCTTCTTTCACTAGTATTTCTATTAGGTAAAACCATTTTTTAATTGCACGTGATTTATTATCACAATCGTGCACATTTATTACGTGCATGAATTTTCAGATGAAATGAAACTAAACCAATATATTTTTACACTTTTATGTTTATTAAACTTAATTTTTTTCCTGTAATATCATTTCTGGTTTTGTCGGCTCCCACGGGGATGCAAATCGGTTAATTAATTAATGCATATATGAGCAGAGTTCTTGAATTTAGAACAAAGTTTTTTTTGCAAAGACTGCTGTCCGCCACCATACTATTTTCTGCCAGCTTCTAAATTTACTTGGATCGGATTATCGCTCAGGCGGGAAAGTGGTTAGTGATTCTGAATGCTGTACGGAAGGGCCCGGGTTCGAATCCCAAAGAAGGTGTGGATGTAAATTACCTGTTCCTTCATGGGTGGCCGCCTATTAAATGCTTCCATAATAAATGGCCACCGCTTCTAGCCTTAGTGACAAAGCCTAAAAGGGCTCATGCCCATTGGAAGAAAAACTTGAATCGGCTGAAGCTTTTGCTAACTGTGTTTTCTCGTATGAGTAAAGAGCCTGAGTCAAAACTTGTAGGCATACTTTGATTAGTGAATACCATACTTTTTTAAGTGTTAATTATGCTCCTGTTCTTATGTTCCTGTTAATCTCTCAGACAGAAGGGACAGGCTCTTGTTATTGCACGAGATGTGTAAATTTGTTACACCGAAGAACTAATAAAGAGGTTTGTTTCAAACCTTCTTCTGCGTCAAGTGCTGTTTCACTGGAAAGCTTAGACAAGGCGAGTGGCCTGCTTTCTACAGAGAGCCAAGGAGTAATATTTAAAATAGATCAGATTGATCTGAGAAATATAACGTAAAACTGAGAACAGCAAAAGAAAATAGTAAATAATCCTTATCTTTATTGTATCCCTAAAATATGAGACGAATAAATAAACACCGTACAGATTCTGGTTAAATTTGTTGTAAACGTTCATCAACATCACTTAAATTGGCTTGAGGAGTGAGAAAGTAAACTATGTATAGTATTAGACACTATTAGTAAAGAATAAAATTCTTATCTTCCTAACCTAACTTTTGTAATTCCTGGTTATTTGTATTAGATTTCCTTCTCGCAATTAATAATAAAATGTCTAAAAAGAATATGCGGTTTGCTCACTTGCTGTCCGAATTAATCCAGTTGCCAAACGCTATTTCTGTGACGTTGATTAATGACGTCATTATTTTTTACGTTGATAAAACATCGCACTTTATCTTAGTCGAAAAAGAAATTGTCTCTCGAGAAGAACCTTAAACTTAGATCAAAGTACATGTTACTCCAAATAAGTAAAATTAAAATTTAAAAAAAAAAAAAAAAAAAAAAAAAACCTTTTCCGCTCTTTGAAACTTTTTTTAAGTAATACAGAAAATATACAGAAATTGAGTTCCCTCTTATGTCACATAAATAGAAACCAATATCATTCAGAAAGCCTTCCTTGAAGCCATTCTTTCTCGTATCCAGATAGGCATAGTGTGCTTTGCCATAATCTAATAAAAGCCGTCTAAAACGTAAAAAGTTTAAGATTTGAGAAAAACAGCTCTGAAGCTAATATATTCAGAGAGACGAAAATAAAAGTAACATTAATATAAATACATTATATTAAGTTACTTTAGTTATGTTAGTTCATGTAACACTGCAGGAAAGTTTCGTTATTTCAAAGATATCCTTTCGAAAACTAAATACAATTTTTAAAACTGAGTGCTTAGTCAAATGATTTTAAAACCCAATTTATATAAAAATAAAGTAATTAGCACAAATCATGCATGGTTTTTTAAAGAGTAGAATAAAGATACGGTTCGCCAACGGCGGAGTAAATAAGACCACTGAACGATAGACGTTCGCACCGGACTCGGAACACTCGCGAATAGCTAGGCTACGCTAGTATTTCTATGGTTTTCCAAATGTGTAACGCAAATTCAATTAAAATTTTCCCTGAAAGGTTGTTCCCAAATGCATTCATCTCCTTAGCCAAATCACCCATCTCATATTTACCAAATCCAGTCAAAAGCAAAGTAAAATAATAAAGATATTATTAAAAGCAGACAGAGAAAGAATATTCTAATTTAACACTTTTACATTATTTTCACGTAGAATCTGAAATGTCCCAATATTTTTGGAAACCGATGAAAAATTAAAAGAGAGAACTATTTAAAATTAGGCTAAAAAGAGAGGAAAAAGAGAGGAAGTGACCTGGAAATGAAAAAAAAAAAAAACTGAAATCCTAAGTAAGTTGCAGAGACCATCATAATAATTAAAGTAATATTTATAGAGTCATTAGGTTTTGATTCGGAGCAGGAAACGTGAAAAAATATCAACGATGCTCTTGATGGGATTCGAACTCCGGTCCTTCAAATTGCTAAATATAAGTGCTTCCATTTACACCACGGTGGCACTCAGCAAAGGAAGAGCAAATTGCTTATACTTAACCTTATTTTGGCATTTTCATTTATTCTTTAAGGTTTTGACTTCCCATTTTTTACTTTCCTACTTTAGGAAACGAAAAAAATTTCCCCTTAACACTACTTTTCTTTATTTACTTTTTCCCCCTGCTTACAGATTTCAGTATCACAGTACTGAATATTGCTGCCTAGATGGTATAGTGGTTAGAGGAGTAAACCGCTGAGTTGGCTTCCGACCTGTGGAGGCTTGATCCCAACGTTCTTGCCATATTCTTAGCAGTTGTTGGAATGTCCGACTCTTTAGGTAAGAGACTGGCCTAAGGGTCGGGACTTCTCGCAAAGTGAATTAATCCGCTGCTCCCTTTACGACAATATCTACTCGCTCATTTCCTTCTATTCCCGTATGAGCGGGCACTCAGATGAATGTGGGTCTTTGTGAAGCAGGCATGTGGGTTAGAATGTCTCTAATGCTGCTGACGATAGGGCTGAGAGAACGAATTCCAGCTATCGCAGCGAAGCTTGAGGCTGAGTCTGTGTAGATGATATTGGGCACTGTGGGATTATTCTTCAGGTGGAGAAGAGTTGCTCTGATTGCTATGAGCTCCGCCTGAAAGACAGAGTTTTCCAAAGCGAGCTTTCTTTTCCATTTATACGTTAAAGCTCCTCCAGAAAGTATACAGAATCCGCTTCCCGTGCCCCCTGGAATTTTAGAGCCATCAGTGAAAACACCATTTGCAAATCCTGCGCCCTGTGTTCTATTAAAGTAGATAGTGTAGCGGTTAGGGAAGCCAAATACGATACCGAAGGGCCCGGGTTCGGATCTCGGAGAAGGCATCGCTGTAACTGTCCGTCCCCTTCATAGGAGGTAACGGTGGTCGGCTGTTAGGTGCCTCCACAATAAATGGCCACCGCTTCTAGCCTTAGTGACAAAGCCTAAAAAGGCTCATGGCCACGGCAAGGAAAACTTGAATCGGCTGAAGCTTTTGCTAACCTCTGACTGTGTAAAAAAAAAAAAAAAAAGTTCATTACAGTTCTTAGAATATCTGCATTTTCAATAAGAACAGGAATTTAGAGCTGTATCTAATTATTTTGTATGTATATCGTGTCCATCACAATTGGGTATAAGTTTCTGTTTTCCAGTAGATTAACTATTTTAAGCATTGTGAACTATTACAGCCAATTCAACTTAGAGCGAATTTATTTTATTAGCTGGCAAATTGGAATATACTAACTGTAATGAAAAATTGGTTGCAGTATTTGAAACATGTGCATTTATATAGTATGATGGATTGATAACTATACTAACTGCAATGAAAAATTAGTTGCAGCATTTGAAACATGTGCCTATTTATATGGTATAATTGATTGGTATATAATATGTACTGAATAATTTTGGATATTTCATGTTTGTTACAATTGGGAATTGGTTCCTGTTTTTCTGTAAATGTTTTTAATTATTTGAAGAAATTGGGCACTATTATAGCCATTTTACAAGAATGATTAGCTATATTTGAATATGTGTTCTTATGTTGTAGAAATACCTGCCAATTTGTATAGATTGAAATTGTTTATTTGTGCTATTTATAATTGTATAATAGAAATTTATTATTTTAACTGCCATGAAAAAATTAGTTGCAGTTTTTTTTTAAACATGTACATTTGTAGTATGTTTGATTGGTAAATATTCTAACTGTAATAAAAAATTAGTTGCAGCATTTGAAACATGTGTATTTTTATGGTATGATGATTGGTATATAATATGTGCTGAATAATTATGTATTTTATGTCTATTTTAATTGGGAATTAGTTCCTGTTTTCCATTAGACGTTTTATTTTAGAATATGTGTTTTATATTGTTGGAATACCGGTCAATTTGTATTGACTGCAACTGTTTAACAAATCTGTAGTTTTGCACAATTTAGAATAGTATTGAAAATTTTAAGAATTAGTTTCCTTTTTTTTATCATCTGGGAGCCAAGTCATTATTTACAAAACATTTGCTTCTGTGGATAATAGTAAAATAGTGTACATATTACACTGAAATTCCCAATTGCAATTTCATGTTTGTCTTGTGGATAATTGCGACACAGTGTGCAAATTGCTATGGACGCACATAATGAGGTGTGCTAACTGTTAAGGACACGAAGTTATGATGTATCAAAGTGGACAAGTAGTATTTACTTGAACGATGAATTTAACAAAAGCGAACATAGAATAGCCTACACAACATCATATACTTTGGGCTATGGAACTATCAATTGCCTGAACTGATGTGACTGGCTTACTCTGTGGATAACTGCAAAAATAATACGGACACACATCATTAGGTGTGTAACTGATAAGAACATGAAATTATGATGTATTGAAGAAGACATAGGTTTAAAAACTGGTTAATATATAAGTTCCACTCTCCACAACATAGATCCTATCCATGACAATGTAATTATTAATTGATCGTATATTTATTTTCATACGGATTATTATGTAACAATTATTGTATAGATGACACTGTCAATTTAGCATTGTAATATTACTATCATTGATTCAGTGAATGCCGCTGGCGGTGGATTGTAGATTCTTTTCCGTCGCATGGACATATAACTCTGATTGGTGTAGAACCTTAGGTCGGAGGTCCATGCGACTGCGTATCCGTGTTTTCTCGTGTGAGTAAAGAGCTTAGGAGCACTTAGGAGTGGCCAATGTTGAAAAAAAGACAAAATAGTGCCCGCCGTTTTTTTTAAAGAAAAAAGACTAATAAATCAAATTCTAAAGACTGTAGCTTCTAAATACATTCCTTAAGGGTAGTCAGAACCCCATATACCGACAATGTTAAATTGGTCGTTTTCGATATACCTTTTCTCAAAACCTGCTGCAGATACACGCTTAAAACTTTTTGTATAATTAAAGTACTTATCTGATTATACTGAAATAAGCTTTTGAAACGTTTTGAATTTTAGAGTAATTTACAGAATATTTTATTAAGCATAGTAAAATTTAGCACGTTTCTCACAATATTATACGAATTTTTTTTCTTAATTTATCACAGAAACTTATTTCAATAAATATAGGAAGCATAATAAATAAGCCATAAAAATTTTAAATACCTATGAGCAGTAGTTCCTGAGGAAAGGTACATCGAGCATAAAGAATTCATGTTTGGAGAAAAACGTGTTTTTATGTAAAAATCCTCATTTATCAAAGCATTCGATGATAAATTAAAACTAGATGTTTTACCGTTCTAATTATCATAGAGATTAAAGAATGGTATTTTTAGAAAGCTAAAAGCTCAGAGAATTTGAAAATGCAAAAATTCCAAATCACCATTTTTTGAAGATTTTTGGCTTCCAACACCCCTAAGGAAGCATGGATTTTCAAGGCCATGATAAATGATGTTTTTCTCCCTAATGAGCTATCAGAATTTCATTTTACTCTCTTTTAAGAAGGAGAGCCCAGTTTATGTAATGCTGACTTCTTTCTCAGAAATTTCATTATCCTCTTTTTTAAGTTAAAATAAACTACCGTGTCTCACAAAAGTAAGTATGCACTTTTAGTTTCCTAAAACAGTATTAAAAGATTTAAATGCATGAAATGAAAATCATAAAATACCTTTTGTAAAGCATGCGTTTACTTAATGATTATGTTTTACCCTAAGTATCTTTTTCAAAAATAAAATAATCTCAAAAATTAGTATTTTCCTTCTCATTGGAAGAATCGCTTTATAAAAGTAAAGTAACGGAACACTTACTGTTCTATCAAAAAAATATTTAAAAAATTATTTTCGTTTGTTTCCTTTAAATTTTCCCAAACAATTTACTGGTTCGTCGTTAGACTTCAAAACACTACTTAACGTTTCCAGTATTATTCTAATTAGATTTTTATAATTTTTAACCTAATTTTTCTCCCTTAATGTTGGATTACTAATTTCAAACTCTATTTAAAATATATTTTATTCTAAAACTGTATATTCCATTTCTTGCATAATATGTTCAATGGGATTTAAATATGGATTCTCAGGAAGTGTTGTAAGTACTTTAGTGCGATTCAGTCATTCATAGCAGTATATCGCATTCATAGCAGTATGCTTAGAGTTATCATATTAGTAAAATTTGGAATTAGTGTGCAAACAAGTACATACTTACTTCTGTGCCGATGATTTACAGTCTGAGTAACAGTTATTAGCCTGTTTGAATTCATCTATTACGCCATCAATAAAATTAAGATCACAGTTTCAATGGGCAATATACGCCCTCAAATCATAATTCCTCCTGCGCCAAATATTAATGCTCACCAAGTTGAGATTTTAAAATTCTTGGGTCTTCCCCATATTAAAAATGACCATTCAAAGCAAAAATATCAAATTAACTTTCACTAGCAACTATTACATTATTCTAGTAAGTGGAATTCCTATTTCTTATATATTTTAAGGAAGCTGAAGTGTTGTGTAATTTCACTGATGTAAAATTCTTTTCTTTACCATCTATCATTATACTCAATAGTTTACTATTTTAATAGATTTTGAATCGATAAATTGATTTAAAAATTTTTGCGGTAATTTCAGGAGTCTGATTATTTTAAATATTCATGAAAATGTTATATTCCGGAGGATAACTTTAATAACTTCTCAAGTCGTTCTTAATTCTGTCACACTTTAGATAACGTTTTATTGTGAAAGAAAATCCTCTTAAATATTTATAATTAACCATTTCGCGATATATTTCTATCTGCTAGCTGTAAAATTAAGTACTCATCAAATTCTAAGAAAACGTTGCAGAATTCAGGAAGACAGTTCTCAGAAGTTGACTGTTACGTCGATCCAGAATATTGTAGTAAATTTACTTACATTATTTGTAACAGATGATCTTATTCGCAATCTATAAATTATTCACAGAATTTTGTGATATGGCTTTCAAGCTTTAAAGGGAAGATATATTTAAACTCTATATTTTACTTTTGGAAAAAACTATACGGTGTAAGCAGAATACTATGTAGAAGCATAGTTCAAAGAAAACTGTATTTTATTATTTCAGTTTTTTAAGTATTTAAAATTCTAACGATGTTTTCGGAAGCTAAAGGTGTGAGACACTTCATATCAGTCAGTTACATATTTCATTTGTTATAAATCGTAAGAATAAATACCTGTTTCACGTCAGAAGTATGTAAAGGAAACGTGTATGGGCAGACATTATACTGAGCAATTGCAACAGAAGTTTTCGAAGCTAGAAGGAAAAAAAAAAGCAGAAGGAGGGGGGAAAAACAAAAAGACAAATAAATTTCTGAATGCCTAAACAATGTACACTCTTAAAGTGAACAACGAAGCCATTAAAGCTTCAGTGCACAACGAAGCCTTTAAAGCTTCCTTTTTTTGTTCGTCTTAACAGCAGATGCTGAACTCTGATTTCGCGATAATTTGCTTTTAAAGACTCAAGTCTTCCAGGCACTTCTTTTATGAATTGAAAAGGTTTTTAGTATTACATAAATTACATTCACAGACTTTTTTACAGCTTATAGTGATTCACATTTGACGTGTAACAAGGAGTAGTTTTTGCTATGTTTAGGTTTTGGCAGCCGGCTGAATGGCCTACTTAAACCAGACGAAAGGTTGTGTAACCCAGTTTTCAGTCTTTCCTCCTCTTAAAATTCCCCCTCCCAAGAGCATCCTTTAAGCTCTAATGATTTCCACTTATAAATCAGTTCTGAAACTCATCGTTTTTGACATGTTTGTTGCGGACTTTTATTTCAACAGAATTACAGTTATAAATTTTATTTTCGCAATAACTCAAATTAGAGGCATGATTTGGTATTTTTATATTACCACTTTCATGATGAACGATAAAAAGGACTTCTCCGATTTTGAATGTTCAGATACATTTCATAAGGGAAATTAAACAGGTCGTAAACTTGGCACAAATAACGCATTAAATAGCTATTTAAGTTTCTTCCCAATTTTTTCATTCTTAATGCTTTAAAATGAACAACCAACCTTCATATTAGCCATATGTCTGTTAGTTGATATTGTAAATCAGTATCTTAGTAATGGAATTAAAAATGCAGTGGATTAATAAGATGAATAGGATTTTCATATTATGCTTATGTATGGAAGTTTCAGTACTCAGAATATAAAATGGATTCAAATAACTACACCGTAGATCTCGCTAAAAAATGACGAATTTAAAGTTATTTACCAATTAATTTTAAGCAATATTTAGAAAACAACGAGCAAATTTTATTCAGCAAGTGTTTAGTGAGTTTCATGAGGTATGTTTAAAAACACGTTTTTTAGACTACAATCTTAAATACACAGCTATCTTTAGCCTGCCATGGTATTTATTTTTAATAAAGGTTTAAAAATGAATGTCCGCTCCTTGAGTTCCTTATTTGCGAAGGGCAACATAAATTTAAGCGCCTTATCTGAAAGCTATTCGAATTCTTGCGCTGATATTTCCCCAAAAAGTTAATAAGCGATTTTGCTTTGAATTTGGTTTTTAAAGTAGAATCACTTGAAAGTTGAAAGTTTGATCCATGTTTTCTTTTTCCTATTGATAATCCGGCAGTCGTTAAATCATATTTCTAAATGGATTGGGGATCCAAAACATTTAATTGGACATTCTAGCTTTTCATTTCATTTAAAAAAAACAGACACAAGTCACTATAAGACTCTGTAAACTGGTCATCTTATTTCTTATCCTTAGAAGTTGTTTATTATTTAAAACTCTCTTAACTTACATCGAGTGAGTGAGTAATTATGGCGCAAAAACCAGAGATGATTATAACGCGCCAAACACAAGATGAGATGATTACAATTGATGACATTAAAATTCAATAAATAAAAACAAGTAGATAAATGTACCAAATCCAGAGGATGAAGTCATATAAAAACAAGTTAAAAGCACACATTTAAAATTCAAGACACAATCTTCAAAACAAATTACATTACGTAGTAAAAGCCAGTCTCTTTTAAATAATAAAATAAATTACAATTGACCTCTCTTCCGATTAAACGGTCGAGAGGTAAGTCACAGCTATTAAAATATTTCTGACGAAGACTATTAAAACATGGACACTCAATTAAAATATGACGAACAGATAAACAAACATTACAATTAAAACAAACAGGCTCATTTTCAGCTTTGAGAAGATAGTTATGTGTGACTCTAATGTGACCAATTCTGAGGAGAGTCAAAAGAACGTCCTCCTTACGATTTCCAGCAAAATCCCAAAGCTCAATTCTAGGCTTGACGTTTCTCAACTTGTTGTGATGCTGAACATCCCAAATTTGCTGCCATTTTTTCCGGACCTTTCCCTTGATGACACAGCAGATGTCTCTAAAAGGGATAAGGCGACTGGACAGTTCAACAGCAGATTTTGCCGCGATGTCTGCAAGCTCGTTTCCCTTTATTCCAGCATGTCCAGGAACCCAGCAGTACAGGACTTCATATCCTCGAATCATTAAATTTATATGAATTTTTAGAACATCCACTACCACAGGATTCTGAGTGTTGAGAAAAGCTTTCAAGGATTTAAGAGCACTATACGAGTCTGTATAAACTATGAACTTTTTGTGGCAGAGCTTTGAGATGTACAAAAGACCATAATATATTGCAGTTAGTTCAGATGTTAGGACTGACATCGAAACCCATAGGACATGGTATATTAATTATTAGAAATTTGTCGTATGTGACCAGATGAATGCAAATTTTATGTCTACTCAAATGATGCAAAGCCTGCAGGAGGTCTTAAAGAGCTATCTGAGCCCGACTGTTTAATCAGCTCTTTTCAAAGAAGATAGCATTGAAATGCTATGTGTCAGTTTAAATGGTTGAAACCTAGACCTACTACCAGAGGTAGAGAAAAAGAGGAATAAAATAACTTAATAAAATAGAAAATTTTGACAATCGAAAATTTCTATCTCAGAATTGCAGAGATCTTATAATGGAATAAATCCAGTTTAGAAAACTGATATTTCTAACGTTAAGAGAACTAAGTTCAGAGAACTAAGAACTCAGTTCAGTAACTTTAGTTAGCACGATTTATCTAGGTACATGTAACTGGCCAACTAAATCACTAGATTTAAATCCTTTTGAGAATAAATAGAGCCATCATGTACAAAGGATTAAAATAAAAATATCTGGTTGTAACGAAGGTTTTCCTCCAAAAAACGTTCTAAATAAGGTTACAAAAAAAAACTATGAAAGCTCTACCTTAAGTGCGAGTAGTAATCACCACTCAAATCCATGGTTTTCTGCCAACGTTTTGGCAGTTTTCAGAGCATTCGGCTCGGAAACTTGGTGGCTGCGAGTCCAAAAACAAATCAATCTCATTTTGGACATCCTGTGCAGAATAGAAGGCAGCACCAGAAAGATATAGCTGCAGGTGTGAAAAAAGTAGAATTCCGAAGAAGCGATGTCGGGGCTATATGGCGGTTGTAGCATAAAATCCCATTCGTGCCCGTACAGAGTCCAGCCGGTGAATGCAGACGGATGTGGTCTAGCATTATCTTGATGAAACATTACCTTTTTTTGCGCTCGAACTTAGTTCGACGTTTGATAGCAGCGTCAACACGGACTAGCATCTCGCTGTACACTCTTCTGTCGAGGATTTTAGCCTTTTCCTGATACTCTTTGTGGATAATACCAGGGCAAATCCCATCGGATAAAAAGCATGATCTTTTTGTTAGTAAAATTGCGCTTTGCAACGCTGCCGACGGGCTCATCGGGCGCAGAACACAACCCCCATTTCGGCCTGTGTTGTTGAAGTAAATCCACGTTTCATCACAAGTGACGATCCGGTTCAGAAATTTGTCCTTGCGTTGATATTCGAACAGATTAGTGCAGGCCTGAACATGTCTGTCCTTATCTGCTTGAGTCAGTTCATATGGCACCCAGGAATTGAACTTGTACGTCAAGTTTATGCCATGCATAGAGCGACTAATGGACATGGCACTAACATCTAACTCTTTAGTAAGCTCTCGAATGGTTACATACTGATCTTCTTCCACACGTTCTCGCAGGTGAGCGTCATCAACATCAGTAGGTCGGCCAGAGCGCTCTGCTTCTTGAATGTCAAAGTCTTCGTTTTTGAACTTTCGGTGCCAAACCTTCACAGTGTCGTATGATACAACATTAGTACCTAAAGCTCTACACATGATTTGGTGACATTCTGTAACTGACTTTTTGCAACAGACCTGAAAGTAAATGATAGTTCTAACCTGGTAGAACGATTGTTCCATTTCAAACACCTTGTACTTAATAGTAATGATACTTTTTTAAAAATTTTACAACACAGTATTCTAAAGCCAGTGTCTTTCTTTCAAATGCCAAAATTCGTTTGACAAAGTATGATTAAATATAACGCGAACTGTTTGCGCCGACGACATTTACGGTGGCGGGAAACTTTCGTTAAAAACCCGATACAATACCTTAGTAATCTCACTGAATTGAGAAACAAATTTGGTATAAATTTGACCTAAGTGATTTAAATAACCTGACTGAATTTCTGCCATCAAACGTGAAAACT